>NC_134354.1:351336411-351561411 GCF_048569485.1 Anomaloglossus baeobatrachus
TTTTTGCTATGCTATTTTTCTAGCAAACAGTGCTGAACATAAGTGGCATCCACAAATTGTCTGCTATACTAATTTTGTGGCCCACTAGTTGCAAGCAAGTTCCACCACCTCTGCATTCTACCCTCCAGCACATTTTGCTACGCTATCTTTATAGCAAACAGTGCTGAACATAAGTGGCATCCACAAAGTGTCTGCTATACTAATTTTGTGTCCCATTAGTGGCAAGCAAGTTACACCACCTCTGCATTCTACCCTCCAGCACATTTTGCTATGCTATTTTTCTAGCAAACAGTGCTGAACGTAAGTGGCATCCACAAAGTGTCTGCTATACTAATTTTGTGTCCCACTAGTGGCAAGCAAGTTCCACCACCTCTGCATTCTACCCTCCAGCACATTTTGCTATGCTATTTTTTATAGCAAACAGTGCTGACACTTAGTGGTATCTAAAAAGTGTCTGCTATACTAATTTTGTGTTCCCCTAGTGGCAAGCAAGTTCCACCACCTCTGCATTCTACCCTCCAGCACATTTTGCTATGCTATGTTTATAGCAAACAGTGCTGAACATAAGTGGCACCCACAAAGTGTCTGCTATACTAATTTTGTGTCCCATTAGTGGCAAGCAAGTTACACCACCTCTGCATTCTACCTTCCAGCACATTTTCCTACGCTATTTTCATAGCAATCAGTGCTGAACATAAGTGGCATCCACAAAGTGTCTGCTATACTAATTTTGTGTCCCACTACTGGCAAGCAAGTTCCCCCACCTCTGCATTCTACCCTCCAGCACATTTTGCTATGCTATTTTTCTAGCAAACAGTGCTGAACATAAGTGGCATCCACAAATTGTCTGCTATACTAATTTTGTGGCCCACTAGTTGCAAGCAAGTTCCCCCACCTCTGCATTCTACCCTCCAGCACATTTTGCTACGCTATGTTTATAGCAAACAGTGCTGAACATAAGTGGCATCCACAAAGTGTCTGCTATACTAATTTTGTGTCCCATTAGTGGCAAGCAAGTTACACCACCTCTGCATTCTATCCTCCAGCACATTTTGCTATGCTATTTTTCTAGCAAACAGTGCTGAACATAAGTGGCATCCACAAATTGTCTGCTATACTAATTTTGTGGCCCACTAGTTGCAAGCAAGTTCCACCACCTCTGCATTCTACCCTCCAGCACATTTTGCTACGCTATGTTTATAGCAAACAGTGCTGAACATAAGTGGCATCCACAATGTGTCTGCTATACTAATTTTGTGGCCCACTACTGGCAAGCAAGTTCCCCCACCTCTGCATTCTACCCTCCAGCACATTTTGCTAAGCTATTTTATAGCAAATAGTGCTGCCAGTTTTAGGGCCATAGTTGCATTGTCAGGGATAGTCAATGTTGGTTCTTCAGCTGACAAAAAAGCTAGACCACCTCTGCAATCTACACCACCTCTCAATTTTTGCTACCATATTTTAAATGGCCAATCTTGTCACTAACAAAATGAGTGGCAAAAGGACAGATGCTGGTGGAAAGAGGAACAGGTGTGTTGGAAAAGGAAAAAAACTTTTGTGTCCGTGAGGAAGGTGGGAAAGGTACATTAACATCTGCTGAACATAGGCCATCTTCCAGCAAAAGTAAGATGTCTACTACTTTCGATGTACAATCCGATGTGCTCCCTTTTTTACGGAACAAAACAACTGGAACAAAGGTAGACGATGCACAAAAAAAACCCACATGCTTGAATGGATATCAAGTGCTCCAACGAGTGACCTCTCCTCTAGCTCAACTTCAATATCCAAAAAACAACAGTCCTCTGAGTTGTCATCCCAATCGCACTTGCTTTCTCCCAGCTCTCAAGTCTCCACCTGCCCTGCAGAGTATGGTGTAACAGAGATGGCTGAGTCTGCAGAGCTGTTCAGTCATACTAAAGGCTGGGAATCAGAGGTCTGCTCCTAAGCTACAGTGAGTGCAGACCAGGAAATTGTCTGCAGTGATGCCCAGAAGCTTTGTGAGTCAGATTCAGGCCCAGATGACCAAGTTTCTGATCATAATGTAAGCCTCATTCCCAAACTGTAACACCTGTTGGTGGAGACAATGACAACTAAACTATTCAGTCAGGGCAGGAAGAGGTTAGGTCTGAGGGCGAGGGGAGTGCAAACACAATGCTTGATGATGAAGTTCTAGATCCCACATACTGTTAACCCTCAGTCGGGCACACGAGGAGGTCACCAGAGGTGGTGGAGGAGGATGCAACTGACGACGAAGTTACCTTGCACCTTCCTGGACAGAGTCGGAGTACTGGAAGCACGTCAACAAGTGCATCCTCAGCCACCACTCTGCCTCTGAGGACAAGTCAGGGTGGCTCTGCAGGTTGCATGTCCTCTAAGCCTTGCCTAGCCTGGTCCTTTTTTGACCTTGCAAAGGATCTCCCAAATCATGTGATCTGTAAAATTTGTCGGCAATCTAGTAGAGGCCAAAACCTCACCAGTTTGACAACTTCTTCCATGAATCGTCACATGAATAACAAGCATAAGTCCCAGTGGGAAGCTCACCGTGCTGCAATGCATCCTAGCGGAGCGGGCCATCCACCGCCTGCCCCTTTCAGTGCATCAGCGCGCTCTTCATCTTCTATGACTGTGGGGACAGCTGTCAGACCTGTTCTTCCACACAGACTTTCCACCACTTTAACCTCAACAGGCAGTTTGCTTGGTAGGTCGTCAGTTGGTTTGAGAGGGGAAACTAGTACTGGTGTACAGCTCTCTCAGACATCGAGAGCACCAACTTTGGATGAAGGCAACATCATGTCTCAGCCTGCACTTTCCTCACAGACCGGCAGTTTTTCAGGGACACCCCACTCACCACCGTCTCCACACAGCAGCCAGATCTCGGTCCCTCAGATGTGGACAAATAAAAGGCCATTTCCTCCAAGCTATGTCAAAGCTAAGAGGTTGACTTTATCCCTCTGTAAGCTCTTGGCTACCGAAATGCTGCCTTTCCGCCTTGTGGACACAGCGTATTTTCGAGACCTTATATCCGTCGCAGTGCCCCAGTACCAGATGCCCAGTCATCACTACTTCTCCAAGAAAGGTGTGCCTGCGCTACACCAGCATGTTGCACACAACATCACCGGTTCCTTGAGAAACTCTATGTGTGACCGGGTGCATTTCACCACCGATACTTGGACCAGTAAGCATGGACAGGGGCGTTACATGTCGCTGACTGGGCACTGGGTAACTATGGTGATAGATGGAGAAAAGTCTGCTCAACAAGTCTTGCCGTCCCCACGACTTGTGCGTCAATCCTCTGTATGTCGAAGTTCCTCCACTGCTTCTGCCTCCTCAACCTCGTCTGGGTCCTACACCTCCGACCCAAGCCTGCCTGGTCAGGCCACCCGCGTTGCAACTGCGCGCAAGGAATCCTGCACACCTTCTTACTATGCTGGCAGCAGAGCTCAACGGCATCAGGCGGTCTTTAGCTTGAAATGTCTTGGAAATAAGAGTCACATAGCGGAGGAGTTGTGGGCAGCTCTGCGGTCTGAGTGTGGTAAATGGTTGTCTCCACTCAACTTGCAGCTAGGGAAGGCCGTGTGCAAAAATGCTGCAAACCTGGGTGCGGTCCTTCGCTGGGCAAGGTGACACACGTGCCTTGTATGGCTCACGTGTTGAACCTTGTTGTTCAGCAATTTTTAACCCACTATCCCAGCTTAGATGGGCTTCTGCACAGGGCGCGGTCACTCTCTGCTCACTTCTGCCGTTCAACCGCTGCAGCTGATCGACTTGCATCGCTCCAGAAGTCATTCGGCCTGCTGGTTCATCACCAGAAATGCGATGTGGCGACACGCTGGAATTCGACTCTCCACATGTTACAGCGACTGTGGCAGCACCGCCGAGCCCTGGTGCAATACGTTATGATGTATAGCCTGGGCCAACAAGATGCAGAGGTGGGGCAGATCACGCTGATGGAGTGGTCTCAGATCAAGGACCTATGCACCCTTCTGCACAGTTTCGACATGGCGACGAATATGTTTAGCGCTGACAATGCCATTATCAGCATGACAATTCCAGTCATTTACATGCTGGAGCACACGCTAAACACTATTCGGAGTCAGGGGGTGGGACAACAGGAAGGGGAGGAAGTACAGGAGGATTCATATGTGCAAGGGATACCAACATCTACAAGGTCCAGATGTTCATCATCACCAAGGCGGCAGGCATGGGATGGTGCGGGAGAGGGATTAACAAGGGCGCATGGTAGCAGCCAAAGTGTTGAGGAAGGTGCCGGAGACCATGAAGAAATGGAGGACAAACTCTCGATGGACATGGAAGACTCAGCAGATGAGGGAGGCCTTGGTCAAATTTCCGTTGAACGAGGTTGGGTGGAAATGTCAGAGGAAGAAGAAATGGTTAACACCTCACCGCCACAAACACAGCGAGGACTTGGTCCTCCTGGATGCGCAAGACACGAGTGCCTTCTTGCTGCACTACCTACAACATGACCCACGGATTGTCAAAATTAGAAGTGATGATGACTACTGGGTTGCCACACTATTAGATCCCTGGTACAAGTCCAAATTTTGTGACATAATTCGAGCCATAGAAAAGGACGCACATATGCAGGAGTATCAGCAGAAGCTGTTACTCAATCTTAGCTCGGCTTTTAAACCAAACAACAGTCGTTCACACAGTGAATCTCCCAGTTGTAACTTGACAAACATTGGACTGTCTAGTCATCAACAGTCTAACCGTAACAGCAGCACCATATTTGGTGATGGTAACAGCAATTTTATTGAATCGTTTCATAATTTTTTTAGACCATCCTTTGCAAGGCCACCAGAGACAAGAAGTCTGACACATAGTCAACGGCTGGAGAGGATGATACAGGAGTATCTCCAAATGAACATCGATGCCATGACTTTGCAACTGAAGCCTTGCTCATTTTGGGCTTCAAATGTTGAAAAATGACCTGAGCTCGCCACTTATGCCTTGGAGATCTTGTAGTGTCCAGCTGCCAGCGTTGTCTCTGGACGTGTCTTCAGTGCTGCTGGTTGTGTGCCTACTAGAAATGAGCGTGGTTCGTGGTTCGTGGTTCTCCAGTTCGCGGCTCGAGTGATTTTGGGGGCTGTTCTAGATCGAACTAGAACTCGAGCTTTTTTGCAAAAGCTCGATAGTTCTAGATACGTTCGAGAACGGTTCTAGCAGCAAAAAACCAGCTAATTCCTAGCTGGCTTTCCGCTGTAAGGCCCGATTCACACGTCAGTGAAAAACACAGACGTTTTTCACTGGCGTGTAAAACACGCACATGTCCCTGCGTGTGCCGAAAATCACGGCACACGTGGGTTGTCTAAGTGCAATCCGGGCTCCGTTCTCCGTGGCCCGTGATTGCACTTAGAGATTCACTCACCTGCGCCCGCTCCCGCTGTCTGTGGTGCTGAATCCTCCCGTGACGCAGCATCCGGCCGGCGGTGACCCCTGCAGGAGCTGCTTCCGGGTCGGCTGTGTCGCGCATAATGAATATGCGCGACAGTAATCAGCTGGCACAGAAGGAGCAGGGAGAACGGGCTGCAGAGGACATCGCTGGACGCCGGGTGAGTTAAAATGTTTATTATTTTAAAAGCACGTTTTTTTCTGGCACGTGTTTCACGGACCACACCACTGCGTGGTCCGTGGAACATCAGTGATGCTAGAAAAAAATGGACATGTCTCCGTGCAGCAATCACGCACACGCGGGTATGCTGCACGGAGACACGTGCAGTGACAAATCACTGACGTGTGAGCAGACCCATTCATTAGAATGGGTCTGCGTATGTCAGTGATTCTGGTACGTTTAAAAAAAAGCACAAACGTACCAGAATCACTGACGTGTGAAAGGGGCCTAATAGTGTAAGTCACTCTGTGACTCACACTATTATGACATTTCAGTGTATAGTGTGCGGGAACAGCGCATTCAGATAACTGCTGTATGGATAATGGCGATCGCCATTTTTTTTTTATTTCCTTGTCTTCCTTCCCTAAGCGCGCGCGTGTAGTGGGGAGGGCCAGCATGTCAGCCAATCCCAGACACACACACAGCTAAGTGGACTTTTAGCCAGAGAAGCAACGGCATGTGTGATAGGATGTCCATGTCACATGTCCCTGCATTATAAAACCGGACATTTTCCTCCAGCACGTCATTATCTGCCTTCTGCGTCCTTGGTTTCAGTCATCACTGGCGCAGCTCCTATCGCCGATACAGCTGTATTACGCTCCATACACAGCACTGGACAGCTTAGGGATAGCACTTTCTATCAGTCCTTTTAAGGGCTCGTACCGGCAGGGTCAGAGTCATAGGTGACAGGTCCTGAAAACAGAGTTTAACAGCTACACAAGATGACAGCATCTGTGTAGCTAAGGTCAGGGATTTCCTCGCTGCATTTCCCCATTAGGAGGGATAGAAAGGCAGGCTTCCTTTCCTCTACCCAGAGACCTAAAAACCTGCCACTGTACCCTCCTGCCCTTTGCACACTCCAACTCATTGTTACTAAGCCATTATACTAGCAAACACTGAGTGAACTTAGTGGCATCCTAAACGTGGCTATTGGACTTCTGTATAGTCCCACTAGTGCAAAGAAATTTGCAGCATCTCTGCCTTCATTGCACACTCAAACTCATTGTTACTAAGCCATTATACTAGCAAACACTGAGTGAACTTAGTGGCATCCTAAGCGTGGCTATTGGACTTCTGTATAGCCCCAGTAGTGCAAAGATATTTGCATCACGTCTGCCTGCATTGCACACTCAAACTCATTATAACTAAGCCATTATACTAGCAAACACTGAGTGAACCTAGTGGCATCCTAAACGTGGCTATTGGACTTCTGTATAGTCCCACTAGTGCAAAGATATTTGCAGCACGTCTGCCTGCATTGCACACTCAAACTCATTATAACTAAGTCATTATACTAGCAAAAACTGAGTGAACCTAGTGGCATCCTAAATGTGGCTTTTGGACTTCTGTATAGTCCCAGTAGTGCAAAGATATTTGCAGCACGTCTGCCTGCATTGCACACTCAAACTCATTATAACTAAGCCATTATACTAGCAAACACTGAGGAAACTTAGTGGCATCCTAAACGTGGCTATTGGACTTCTGTATAGTCCCACTAGTGCAAAGATATTTGCAGCACGTCTGCCTGCATTGCACACTCAAACTCATTATAACTAAGCCATTATACTAGCAAACACTGAGAGAACCTAGTGGCATCCTAAACGTGGCTATTGGACTTCTGTATAGTCCCACTAGTGCAAAGATATTTGCAGCACGTCTGCCTGCATTGCACACTCAAATTCATTATAACTAAGCCATTATACTAGCAAACACTGAGTGAATCTAGTGGCATCCTAAACGTGGCTATTGGACTTCTGTATAGTCCCAGTAGTGCAAAGATATTTGCAGCACGTCTGCCTGCATTGCACACTCATACTCATTGTTACTAAGCCATTATACTAGCAAACACTGAGTGAACCTAGTGGCATCCTAAACGTGGCTATTGGACTTCTGTATAGTCCCACTAGTGCACAGATATTTGCAGCACGTCTGCCTGCATTGCACACTCAAACTCATTATAACTAAGCCATTATACTAGCAAACACTGAGGAAACTTAGTGGCATCCTAAACGTGGCTATTGGACTTCTGTATAGTCCCACTAGTGCAAAGATATTTGCAGCACGTCTGCTTGCATTGCACACTCAAACTCATTATAACTAAGCCATTATACTAGCAAACACTGAGTGAACCTAGTGGCATCCTAAACGTGGCTATTGGACTTCTGTATAGTCCCACTAGTGCAAAGATATTTGCAGCACGTCTGCCTGCATTGCACACTTAAACTCATTATAACTAAGCCATTATACTAGCAAACACTGAGTGAACCTAGTGGCATCCTAAACGTGGCTATTGGACTTCTGTATAGTCCCACTAGTGCAAAGATATTTGCAGCACGTCTGCCTGCATTGCACACTCAAACTCATTATAACTAAGCCATTATACTAGCAAACACTGAGTGAACCTAGTGGCATCCTAAACGTGGCTTTTGGACTTCTGTATAGTCCCAGTAGTGCAAAGATATTTGCAGCACGTCTGCCTGCATTGCACACTCAAACTCATTATAACTAAGCCATTATACTAGCAAACACTGAGGAAACTTAGTGGCATCCTAAACGTGGCTATTGGACTTCTGTATAGTCCCACTAGTGCAAAGATATTTGCAGCACGTCTGCCTGCATTGCACACTCAAACTCATTATAACTAAGCCATTATACTAGCAAACACTGAGTGAACCTAGTGGCATCCTAAACGTGGCTATTGGACTTCTGTATAGTCCCACTAGTGCAAAGATATTTGCAGCACCTCTGCCTGCATTGCACACTTAAACTCATTATAACTAAGCCATTATACTAGCAAACACTGAGTGAACCTAGTGGCATCCTAAACGTGGCTATTGGACTTCTGTATAGTCCCACTAGTGCAAAGATATTTGCAGCACGTCTGCCTGCATTGCACACTCAAACTCATTATAACTAAGCCATTATACTAGCAAACACTGAGTGAACCTAGTGGCATCCTAAACGTGGCTATTGGACTTCTGTATAACCCCACTAGTGCAAAGATATTTGCAGCACGTCTGCCTGCATTGCACACTCAAACTCATTATAACTAAGCCATTATACTAGCAAACACTGAGTGAACCTAGTGGCATCCTAAACGTGGCTATTGGACTTCTGTATAGTCCCAGTAGTGCAAAGATATTTGCAGCACGTCTGCCTGCATTGCACACTCAAACTCATTATAACTAAGCCATTATACTAGCAAACACTGAGTGAACCTAGTGGCATCCTAAACGTGGCTTTTGGACTTCTGTATAGTCCCAGTAGTGCAAAGATATTTGCAGCACATCTGCCTGCATTGCACACTAAAACTCATTGTTACTAAGCCATTATACTAGCAAACACTGAGGAAACTTATTGGCATCTTAAACGTGGCTATTGGACTTCTGTATAGTCCCACTAGTGCAAAGATATTTGCAGCACGTCTGCCTGCATTGCACACTCAGACTCATTATAACTAAGCCATTATACTAGCAAACACTGAGTGAACCTAGTGGCATCCTAAACGTGGCTATTGGACTTCTGTATAGTCCCAGTAGTGCAAAGATATTTGCAGCACGTCTGCCTGCATTGCACACTCAAACTCATTATAACTAAGCCATTATACTAGCAAACACTGAGTGAACCTAGTGGCATCCTAAACGTGGCTATTGGACTTCTGTATAGTCCCAGTAGTGCAAAGATATTTGCAGCACGTCTGCCTGCATTGCACACTCAAACTCATTATAACTAAGCCATTATACCAGCAAACACTGAGTGAACCTAGTGGCATCCTAAACGTGGCTATTGGACTTCTGTATAGTCCCACTGGTGCAACGATATTTGCAGCACGTCTGCCTGCATTGCACACTCAAACTCATTATAACTAAGCCATTATACCAGCAAACACTGAGTGAACCTAGTGGCATCCTAAACGTGGCTTTTGGACTTCTGTATAGTCCCAGTAGTGCAAAGATATTTGCAGCACGTCTGCCTGCATTGCACACTCAAACTCATTATAACTAAACCATTATACTAGCAAACACTTAGGAAACTTATTGGCATCCTAAACGTGGCTATTGGACTTCTGTATAGTCCCACTAGTGCAAAGATATTTGCAGCACGTCTGCCTGCATTGCACACTCAAACTCATTATAACTAAGCCATTATACTAGCAAACACTGAGTGAACCTAGTGGCATCCTAAACGTGGCTATTGGACTTCTGTATAGTCCCAGTAGTGCAAAGATATTTGCAGCACGTCTGCCTGCATTGCACACTCAAACTCATTATAACTAAGCCATTATACTAGCAAACACTGAGTGAACCTAGTAGCATCCTAAACGTGGCTATTGGACTTCTGTATAGTCCCACTAGTGCAAAGATATTTGCAGCACGTCTGCCTGCATTGCACACTCAAACTCATTATAACTAAGCCATTATACTAGCAAACACTGAGTGAACCTAGTGGCATCCTAAACGTGGCTATTGGACTTCTGTATAGTCCCAGTAGTGCAAAGATATTTGCAGCACGTCCACCTGCATTGCACACTCAAACTCATTATAACTAAGCCATTATACCAGCAAACACTGAGTGAACCTAGTGGCATCCTAAACGTGGCTATTGGACTTCTGTATAGTCCCGCTAGTGCAAAGATATTTGCAGCACGTCTGCCTGCATTGCACACTCAAACTCATTATAACTAAGCCATTATACCAGCAAACACTGAGTGAACCTAGTGGCATCCTAAACGTGGCTTTTGGACTTCTGTATAGTCCCAGTAGTGCAAAGATATTTGCAGCACGTCTGCCAGCATTGCACACTCAAACTCATTATAACTAAGCCATTATACTAGCAAACACTGAGTGAACCTAGTGGCATCCTAAACGTGGCTATTGGACTTCTGTATAGTCCCACTAGTGCAAAGATATTTGCAGCACGTCTGCCTGCATTGCACACTCAAACTCTATATAACTAAGCCATTATACTAGCAAACACTGAGTGAACCTAGTGGCATCCTAAACGTGGCTATTGGACTTCTGTATAGTCCCACTAGTGCAAAGATATTTGCAGCACGTCTGCCTGCATTGCACACTCAAACTCATTATAAATAAGTCATTATACTAGCAAACACTGAGTGAACCTAGTGGCATCCTAAACGTGGCTTTTGGACTTCTGTATAGTCCCAGTAGTGCAAAGATATTTGCAGCACGTCTGCCTGCATTGCACACTCAAACTCATTATAACTAAGCCTTTATACTAGCAAACACTGAGGAAACTTAGTGGCATCCTAAACGTGGCTATTGGACTTCTGTATAGTCCCACTAGTGCAAAGATATTTGCAGCACGTCTGCCTGCATTGCACACTCAAACTCATTATAACTAAGCCATTATACTAGCAAACACTGAGAGAACCTAGTGGCATCCTAAACGTGGCTATTGGACTTCTGTATAGTCCCACTAGTGCAAAGATATTTGCAGCACGTCTGCCTGCATTGCACACTCAAATTCATTATAACTAAGCCATTATACTAGCAAACACTGAGTGAATCTAGTGGCATCCTAAACGTGGCTATTGGACTTCTGTATAGTCCCAGTAGTGCAAAGATATTTGCAGCACGTCTGCCTGCATTGCACACTCAAACTCATTATAACTAAGCCATTATACTAGCAAACACTGAGGAAACTTAGTGGCATCCTAAACGTGGCTATTGGACTTCTGTATAGTCCCACTAGTGCAAAGATATTTGCAGCACGTCTGCTTGCATTGCACACTCAAACTCATTATAACTAAGCCATTATACTAGCAAACACTGAGTGAACCTAGTGGCATCCTAAACGTGGCTATTGGACTTCTGTATAGTCCCACTAGTGCAAAGATATTTGCAGCACGTCTGCCTGCATTGCACACTTAAACTCATTATAACTAAGCCATTATACTAGCAAACACTGAGTGAACCTAGTGGCATCCTAAACGTGGCTATTGGACTTCTGTATAGTCCCACTAGTGCAAAGATATTTGCAGCACGTCTGCCTGCATTGCACACTCAAACTCATTATAACTAAGCCATTATACTAGCAAACACTGAGTGAACCTAGTGGCATCCTAAACGTGGCTTTTGGACTTCTGTATAGTCCCAGTAGTGCAAAGATATTTGCAGCACGTCTGCCTGCATTGCACACTCAAACTCATTATAACTAAGCCATTATACTAGCAAACACTGAGGAAACTTAGTGGCATCCTAAACGTGGCTATTGGACTTCTGTATAGTCCCACTAGTGCAAAGATATTTGCAGCACGTCTGCCTGCATTGCACACTCAAACTCATTATAACTAAGCCATTATACTAGCAAACACTGAGTGAACCTAGTGGCATCCTAAACGTGGCTATTGGACTTCTGTATAGTCCCACTAGTGCAAAGATATTTGCAGCACCTCTGCCTGCATTGCACACTTAAACTCATTATAACTAAGCCATTATACTAGCAAACACTGAGTGAACCTAGTGGCATCCTAAACGTGGCTATTGGACTTCTGTATAGTCCCACTAGTGCAAAGATATTTGCAGCACGTCTGCCTGCATTGCACACTCAAACTCATTATAACTAAGCCATTATACTAGCAAACACTGAGTGAACCTAGTGGCATCCTAAACGTGGCTATTGGACTTCTGTATAACCCCACTAGTGCAAAGATATTTGCAGCACGTCTGCCTGCATTGCACACTCAAACTCATTATAACTAAGCCATTATACTAGCAAACACTGAGTGAACCTAGTGGCATCCTAAACGTGGCTATTGGACTTCTGTATAGTCCCAGTAGTGCAAAGATATTTGCAGCACGTCTGCCTGCATTGCACACTCAAACTCATTATAACTAAGCCATTATACTAGCAAACACTGAGTGAACCTAGTGGCATCCTAAACGTGGCTTTTGGACTTCTGTATAGTCCCAGTAGTGCAAAGATATTTGCAGCACGTCTGCCTGCATTGCACACTAAAACTCATTGTTACTAAGCCATTATACTAGCAAACACTGAGGAAACTTATTGGCATCTTAAACGTGGCTATTGGACTTCTGTATAGTCCCACTAGTGCAAAGATATTTGCAGCACGTCTGCCTGCATTGCACACTCAAACTCATTATAACTAAGCCATTATACTAGCAAACACTGAGTGAACCTAGTGGCATCCTAAACGTGGCTATTGGACTTCTGTATAGTCCCAGTAGTGCAAAGATATTTGCAGCACGTCTGCCTGCATTGCACACTCAAACTCATTATAACTAAGCCATTATACTAGCAAACACTGAGTGAACCTAGTGGCATCCTAAACGTGGCTATTGGACTTCTGTATAGTCCCAGTAGTGCAAAGATATTTGCAGCACGTCTGCCTGCATTGCACACTCAAACTCATTATAACTAAGCCATTATACCAGCAAACACTGAGTGAACCTAGTGGCATCCTAAACGTGGCTATTGGACTTCTGTATAGTCCCACTGGTGCAACGATATTTGCAGCACGTCTGCCTGCATTGCACACTCAAACTCATTATAACTAAGCCATTATACCAGCAAACACTGAGTGAACCTAGTGGCATCCTAAACGTGGCTTTTGGACTTCTGTATAGTCCCAGTAGTGCAAAGATATTTGCAGCACGTCTGCCTGCATTGCACACTCAAACTCATTATAACTAAACCATTATACTAGCAAACACTTAGGAAACTTATTGGCATCCTAAACGTGGCTATTGGACTTCTGTATAGTCCCACTAGTGCAAAGATATTTGCAGCACGTCTGCCTGCATTGCACACTCAAACTCATTATAACTAAGCCATTATACTAGCAAACACTGAGTGAACCTAGTGGCATCCTAAACGTGGCTATTGGACTTCTGTATAGTCCCAGTAGTGCAAAGATATTTGCAGCACGTCTGCCTGCATTGCACACTCAAACTCATTATAACTAAGCCATTATACTAGCAAACACTGAGTGAACCTAGTAGCATCCTAAACGTGCCTATTGGACTTCTGTATAGTCCCACTAGTGCAAAGATATTTGCAGCACGTCTGCCTGCATTGCACACTCAAACTCATTATAACTAAGCCATTATACTAGCAAACACTGAGTGAACCTAGTGGCATCCTAAACGTGGCTATTGGACTTCTGTATAGTCCCAGTAGTGCAAAGATATTTGCAGCACGTCCACCTGCATTGCACACTCAAACTCATTATAACTAAGCCATTATACCAGCAAACACTGAGTGAACCTAGTGGCATCCTAAACGTGGCTATTGGACTTCTGTATAGTCCCGCTAGTGCAAAGATATTTGCAGCACGTCTGCCTGCATTGCACACTCAAACTCATTATAACTAAGCCATTATACCAGCAAACACTGAGTGAACCTAGTGGCATCCTAAACGTGGCTTTTGGACTTCTGTATAGTCCCAGTAGTGCAAAGATATTTGCAGCACGTCTGCCTGCATTGCACACTCAAACTCATTATAACTAAGCCATTATACTAGCAAACACTGAGTGAACCTAGTGGCATCCTAAACGTGGCTATTGGACTTCTGTATAGTCCCACTAGTGCAAAGATATTTGCAGCACGTCTGCCTGCATTGCACACTCAAACTCTATATAACTAAGCCATTATACTAGCAAACACTGAGTAAACCTAGTGGCATCCTAAACGTGGCTATTGGACTTCTGTATAGTCCCACTAGTGCAAAGATATTTGCAGCACGTCTGCCTGCATTGCACACTCAAACTCATTATAACTAAGTCATTATACTAGCAAACACTGAGTGAACCTAGTGGCATCCTAAACGTGGCTTTTGGACTTCTGTATAGTCCCAGTAGTGCAAAGATATTTGCAGCACGTCTGCCTGCATTGCACACTCAAACTCATTATAACTAAGTCATTATACTAGCAAACACTGAGTGAACCTAGTGGCATCCTAAACGTGGCTTTTGGACTTCTGTATAGTCCCAGTAGTGCAAAGATATTTGCAGCACGTCTGCCTGCATTGCACACTCAAACTCATTATAACTAAGCCTTTATACTAGCAAACACTGAGGAAACTTAGTGGCATCCTAAACGTGGCTATTGGACTTCTGTATAGTCCCAGTAGTGCAAAGATATTTGCAGCACGTCTGCCTGCATTGCACACTCAAACTCATTATAACTAAGCCATTCTACTAGCAAACACTGAGGAAACTTATTGGCATCCTAAACGTGGCTATTGGACTTCTGTATAGTCCCACTAGTGCAAAAATATTTGCAGCACGTCTGCCTGCATTGCACACTCAAACTCATTATAACTAAGCCATTATACTAGCAAACACTGAGTGAACCTAGTGGCATCCTAAACGTGGCTATTGGACTTCTGTTTAGTCCCGCTAGTGCAAAGATATTTGCAGCACGTCTGCCTGCATTGCACACTCAAACTCATTATAACTAAGCCATTATACCAGCAAACACTGAGTGAACCTAGTGGCATCCTAAACGTGGCTTTTGGACTTCTGTATAGTCCCAGTAGTGCAAAGATATTTGCAGCACGTCTGCCTGCATTGCACACTCAAACTCATTATAACTAAGCCATTATACTAGCAAACACTGAGTGAACCTAGTGGCATCCTAAACGTGGCTATTGGACTTCTGTATAGTCCCACTAGTGCAAAGATATTTGCAGCACGTCTGCCTGCATTGCACACTCAAACTCATTATAACTAAGCCATTATACTAGCAAACACTGAGTGAACCTAGTGGCATCCTAAACGTGGCTATTGGACTTCTGTATAGTCCCAGTAGTGCAAAGATATTTGCAGCACGTCTGCCTGCATTGCACACTCAAACTCATTATAACTAAGCCATTATACCAGCAAACACTGAGTGAACCTAGTGGCATCCTAAACGTGGCTATTGGACTTCTGTATAGTCCCGCTAGTGCAAAGATATTTGCAGCACGTCTGCCTGCATTGCACACTCAAACTCATTATAACTAAGCCATTATACCAGCAAACACTGAGTGAACCTAGTGGCATCCTAAACGTGGCTTTTGGACTTCTGTATAGTCCCAGTAGTGCAAAGATATTTGCAGCACGTCTGCCTGCATTGCACACTCAAACTCATTATAACTAAGCCATTATACTAGCAAACACTGAGTGAACCTAGTGGCATCCTAAACGTGGCTTTTGGACTTCTGTATAGTCCCACTAGTGCAAAGATATTTGCAGCACGTCTGCCTGCATTGCACACTCAAACTCTATATAACTAAGCCATTATACTAGCAAACACTGAGTGAACCTAGTGGCATCCTAAACGTGGCTATTGGACTTCTGTATAGTCCCACTAGTGCAAAGATATTTGCAGCACGTCTGCCTGCATTGCACACTCAAACTCATTATAACTAAGTCATTATACTAGCAAACACTGAGTGAACCTAGTGGCATCCTAAACGTGGCTTTTGGACTTCTGTATAGTCCCAGTAGTGCAAAGATATTTGCAGCACGTCTGCCTGCATTGCACACTCAAACTCATTATAACTAAGCCTTTATACTAACAAACACTGAGGAAACTTAGTGGCATCCTAAACGTGGCTATTGGACTTCTGTATAGTCCCAGTAGTGCAAAGATATTTGCAGCACGTCTGCCTGCATTGCACACTCAAACTCATTATAACTAAGCCATTATACTAGCAAACACTGAGGAAACTTATTGGCATCCTAAACGTGGCTATTGGACTTCTGTATAGTCCCACTAGTGCAAAGATATTTGCAGCACGTCTGCCTGCATTGCACACTCAAACTCATTATAACTAAGCCATTATACTAGCAAGCACTGAGTGAACCTAGTGGCATCCTAAACGTGGCTATTGGACTTCTGTTTAGTCCCGCTAGTGCAAAGATATTTGCAGCACGTCTGCCTGCATTGCACACTCAAACTCATTATAACTAAGCCATTATACCAGCAAACACTGATTGAACCTAGTGGCATCCTAAACGTGGCTTTTGGACTTCTGTATAGTCCCAGTGGTGCAAAGATATTTGCAGCACGTCTGCCTGCATTGCACACTCAAACTCATTATAACTAAGCCATTATACTAGCAAACACTGAGTGAACCTACTGGCATCCTAAACGTGGCTATTGGACTTCTGTATAGTCCCACTAGTGCAAAGATATTTGCAGCACGTCTGCCTGCATTGCACACTCAAACTCTATATAACTAAGCCAGTATACTAGCAAACACTGAGTGAACCTAGTGGCATCCTAAACGTGGCTATTGGACTTCTGTATAGTCCCACTAGTGCAAAGATATTTGCAGCACGTCTGCCTGCATTGCACACTCAAACTCATTATAACTAAGTCATTATACTAGCAAACACTGAGTGAACCTAGTGGCATCCTAAACGTGGCTTTTGGACTTCTGTATAGTCCCAGTAGTGCAAAGATATTTGCAGCACGTCTGCCTGCATTGCACACTCAAACTCATTATAACTAAGCCATTATACTAGCAAACACTGAGGAAACTTAGTGGCATCCTAAACGTGGCTATTGGACTTCTGTATAGTCCCACTAGTGCAAAGATATTTGCAGCACGTCTGCCTGCATTGCACACTCAAACTCATTATAACTAAGCCATTATACTAGCAAACACTGAGTGAACCTAGTGGCATCCTAAACGTGGCTATTGGACTTCTGTATAGTCCCACTAGTGCAAATATATTTGCAGCACCTCTGCCTGCATTGCACACTTAAACTCATTATAACTAAGCCATTATACTAGCAAACACTGAGTGAACCTAGTGGCATCCAAAACGTGGCTATTGGACTTCTGTATAGTCCCACTAGTGCAAAGATATTTGCAGCACGTCTGCCTGCATTGCACACTCAAACTCATTATAACTAAGCCATTATACTAGCAAACACTGAGTGAAACTAGTGGCATCCTAAACGTGGCTATTGGACTTCTGTATAACCCCACTAGTGCAAAGATATTTGCAGCACGTCTGCCTGCATTGCACACTCAAACTCATTATAACTAAGCCATTATACTAGCAAACACTGAGTGAACCTAGTGGCATCCTAAACGTGGCTATTGGACTTCTGTATAGTCCCACTAGTGCAAAGATATTTGCAGCACATCTGCCTGCATTGCACACTAAAACTCATTATAACTAAGCCATTATACTAGCAAACACTGAGGAAACTTATTGGCATCCTAAACGTGGCTATTGGACTTCTGTATAGTCCCACTAGTGCAAAGATATTTGCAGCACGTCTGCCTGCATTGCACACTCAAACTCATTATAACTAAGCCATTATACTAGCAAACACTGAGTGAACCTAGTGGCATCCTAAACGTGGCTATTGGACTTCTGTATAGTCCCAGTAGTGCAAAGATATTTGCAGCACGTCTGCCTGCATTGCACACTCAAACTCATTATAACTAAGCCATTATACCAGCAAACACTGAGTGAACCTAGTGGCATCCTAAACGTGGCTATTGGACTTCTGTATAGTCCCACTAGTGCAACGATATTTGCAGCACGTCTGCCTGCATTGCACACTCAAACTCATTATAACTAAGCCATTATACCAGCAAACACTGAGTGAACCTAGTGGCATCCTAAACGTGGCTTTTGGACTTCTGTATAGTCCCAGTAGTGCAAAGATATTTGCAGCACGTCTGCCTGCATTGCACACTCAAACTCATTATAACTAAACCATTATACTAGCAAACACTGAGGAAACTTATTGGCATCCTAAACGTGGCTATTGGACTTCTGTATAGTCCCACTAGTGCAAAGATATTTGCAGCACGTCTGCCTGCATTGCACACTCAAACTCATTATAACTAAGCCATTATACTAGCAAACACTGAGTGAACCTAGTGGCATCCTAAACGTGGCTTTTGGACTTCTGTATAGTCCCAGTAGTGCAAAGATATTTGCAGCACGTCTGCCTGCATTGCACACTCAAACTCATTATAACTAAGCCATTATACTAGCAAACACTGAGTGAACCTAGTGGCATCCTAAACGTGGCTTTTGGACTTCTGTATAGTCCCACTAGTGCAAAGATATTTGCAGCACGTCTGCCTGCATTGCACACTCAAACTCATTATAACTAAGCCATTATACTAGCAAACACTGAGTGAACCTAGTGGCATCCTAAACGTGGCTATTGGACTTCTGTATAGTCCCAGTAGTGCAAAGATATTTGCAGCACGTCTGCCTGCATTGCACACTCAAACTCATTATAACTAAGCCATTATACCAGCAAACACTGAGTGAACCTAGTGGCATCCTAAACGTGGCTATTGGACTTCTGTATAGTCCCGCTAGTGCAAAGATATTTGCAGCACGTCTGCCTGCATTGCACACTCAAACTCATTATAACTAAGCCATTATACCAGCAAACACTGAGTGAACCTAGTGGCATCCTAAACGTGCCTTTTGGAATTCTGTATAGTCCCAGTAGTGCAAAGATATTTGCAGCACGTCTGCCTGCATTGCACACTCAAACTCATTATAACTAAGCCATTATACTAGCAAACACTGAGTGAACCTAGTGGCATCCTAAACGTGGCTATTGGACTTCTGTATAGTCCCACTAGTGCAAAGATATTTGCAGCACGTCTGCCTGCATTGCACACTCAAACTCTATATAACTAAGCCATTATACTAGCAAACACTGAGTGAACCTAGTGGCATCCTAAACGTGGCTATTGGACTTCTGTATAGTCCCACTAGTGCAAAGATATTTGCAGCACGTCTGCCTGCATTGCACACTCAAACTCATTATAACTAAGTCATTTTACTAGCAAACACTGAGTGAACCTAGTGGCATCCTAAACGTGGCTTTTGGACTTCTGTATAGTCCCAGTAGTGCAAAGATATTTGCAGCACGTCTGCCTGCATTGCACACTCAAACTCATTATAACTAAGCCATTATACTAGCAAACACTGAGGAAACTTATTGGCATCCTAAACGTGGCTATTGGACTTCTGTATTGTCCCACTAGTGCAAAGATATTTGCAGCACGTCTGCCTGCATTGCACACTCAAACTCATTATAACTAAGCCATTATACTAGCAAACACTGAGTGAACCTAGTGGCATCCTAAACGTGGCTATTGGACTTCTGTATAGTCCCAATAGTGCAAAGATATTTGCAGCACGTCTGCCTGCATTGCACACTCAAACTCATTATAACTAAGTCATTATACTAGCAAACACTGAGTGAACCTAGTGGCATCCTAAACGTGGCTATTGGACTTCTGTTTAGTCCCGCTAGTGCAAAGATATTTGCAGCACGTCTGCCTGCATTGCACACTCAAACTCATTATAACTAAGCCATTATACCAGCAAACACTGAGTGAACCTAGTGGCATCCTAAACGTGGCTTTTGGACTTCTGTATAGTCCCAGTAGTGCAAAGATATTTGCAGCACGTCTGACTGCATTGCACACTCAAACTCATTATAACTAAGCCATTATACTAGCAAACACTGAGTGAACCTAGTGGCATCCTAAACGTGGCTATTGAACTTCTGTATAGTCCCACTAGTGCAAAGATATTTGCAGCACGTCTGCCTGCATTGCACACTCAAACTCATTATAACTAAGCCATTATACTAGCAAACACTGAGTGAACCTAGTGGCATCCTAAACGTGGATATTGGACTTCTGTATAGTCCCAGTAGTGCAAAGATATTTGCAGCACGTCTGCCTGCATTGCACACTCAAACTCATTATAACTAAGCCATTATACTAGCAAACACTGAGGAAACTTATTGGCATCCTAAACGTGGCTATTGGACTTCTGTATAGTCCCACTAGTGCAAAGATATTTGCAGCACGTCTGCCTGCATTGCACACTCAAACTCATTATAACTAAGCCATTATACTAGCAAACACTGAGGAAACTTATTGGCATCCTAAACGTGGCTATTGGACTTCTGTATAGTCCCACTAGTGCAAAGATATTTGCAGCACCTCTGCCTGCATTGCACACTCAAACTCTATATAACTAAGCCATTATACTAGCAAACACTGAGTGAACCTAGTGGCATCCTAAACGTGGCTATTGGACTTCTGTATAGTCCCACTAGTGCAAAGATATTTGCAGCACGTCTGCCTGCATTGCACACTCAAACTCATTATAACTAAGTCATTATACTAGCAAACACTGAGTGAACCTAGTGGCATCCTAAACGTGGCTTTTGGACTTCTCTATAGTCCCAGTAGTGCAAAGATATTTGCAGCACGTCTGCCTGCATTTCACACTCAAACTCATTATAACTAAGCCATTATACTAGCAAACACTGAGGAAACTTAGTGGCATCCTAAACGTGGCTATTGGACTTCTGTATAGTCCCACTAGTGCAAAGATATTTCCAGCACGTCTGCCTGCATTGCACACTCAAACTCATTATAACTAAGTCATTATACTAGCAAACACTGAGTGAACCTAGTGGCATCCTAAACGTGGCTTTTGGACTTCTGTATAGTCCCAGTAGTGCAAAGATATTTGCAGCACGTCTGCCTGCATTGCACACTCAAACTCATTATAACTAAGCCATTATACTAGCAAACACTGAGGAAACTTAGTGGCATCCTAAACGTGGCTATTGACCTTCTGTATAGTCCCACTAGTGCAAAGATATTTGCAGCACGTCTGCCTGCATTGCACACTCAAACTCATTATAACTATGCCATTATACTAGCAAACACTGAGTGAACCTAGTGGCATCCTAAACGTGGCTATTGGACTTCTGTATAGTCCCACTAGTGCAAAGATATTTGCAGCACGTCTGCCTGCATTGCACACTCAAACTCATTATAACTAAGCCATTATACTAGCAAACACTGAGTGAAACTAGTGGCATCCTAAACGTGGCTATTGGACTTCTGTATAGTCCCAGTAGTGCAAAGATATTTGCAGCACGTCTGCCTGCATTGCACACTCAAACTCATTATAACTAAGCCATTATACTAGCAAACACTGAGGAAACTTATTGGCATCCTAAACGTGGCTATTGGACTTCTGTATAGTCCCACTAGTGCAAAGATATTTGCAGCACGTCTGCCTGCATTGCACACTCAAACTCATTATAACTAAGCCGTTATACTAGCAAACACTGAGGAAACTTATTGGCATCCTAAACGTGGCTATTGGACTTCTGTATAGTCCCACTAGTGCAAAGATATTTGCAGCACCTCTGCCTGCATTGCACACTCAAACTCTATATAACTAAGCCATTATAGTAGCAAACACTGAGTGAACCTAGTGGCATCCTAAACGTGGCTATTGGACTTCTGTATAGTCCCACTAGTGCAAAGATATTTGCAGCACGTCTGCCTGCATTGCACACTCAAACTCATTATAACTAAGTCATTATACTAGCAAACACTGAGTGAACCTAGTGGCATCCTAAACGTGGCTTTTGGACTTCTGTATAGTCCCAGTAGTGCAAAGATATTTGCAGCACGTCTGCCTGCATTGCACACTCAAACTCATTATAACTAAGCCATTATACTAGCAAACACTGAGGAAACTTAGTGGCATCCTAAACGTGGCTATTGGACTTCTGTATAGTCCCACTAGTGCAAAGATATTTGCAGCACGTCTGCCTGCATTGCACACTCAAACTCATTATAACTAAGCCATTATACTAGCAAACACTGAGTGAACCTAGTGGCATCCTAAACGTGGCTATTGGACTTCTGTATAGTCCCACTAGTGCAAAGATATTTGCAGCACCTCTGCCTGCATTGCACACTTAAACTCATTATAACTAAGCCATTATACTAGCAAACACTGAGTGAACCTAGTGGCATCCTAAACGTGGCTATTGGACTTCTGTATAGTCCCACTAGTGCAAAGATATTTGCAGCACGTCTGCCTGCATTGCACACTCAAACTCATTATAACTAAGCCATTATACTAGCAAACACTGAGTGAACCTAGTGGCATCCTAAACGTGGCTATTGGACTTCTGTATAACCCCACTAGTGCAAAGATATTTGCAGCACGTCTGCCTGCATTGCACACTCAAACTCATTATAACTAAGCCATTATACTAGCAAACACTGAGTGAACCTAGTGGCATCCTAAACGTGGCTATTGGACTTCTGTATAGTCCCAGTAGTGCAAAGATATTTGCAGCACGTCTGCCTGCATTGCACACTCAAACTCATTATAACTAAGCCATTATACTAGCAAACACTGAGTGAACCTAGTGGCATCCTAAACGTGGCTATTGGACTTCTGTATAGTCCCAGTAGTGCAAAGATATTTGCAGCACGTCTGCCTGCATTGCACACTCAAACTCATTATAACTAAGCCATTATACCAGCAAACACTGAGTGAACCTAGTGGCATCCTAAACGTGGCTATTGGACTTCTGTATAGTCCCACTAGTGCAACGATATTTGCAGCACGTCTGCCTGCATTGCACACTCAAACTCATTGTTACTAAGCCATTATACTAGCAAACACTCAGTGTACCTAGTGGCATCCTAAACGTGGCTATTGGACTTCTGTATAGTCCCAGTAGTGCAAAGATATTTGCAGCACGTCTGCCTGCATTGCACACTCAAACTCATTATAACTAAGCCATTATACTAGCAAACACTGAGTGAACCTAGTGGCATCCTAAACGTGGCTATTGGACTTCTGTATAGACCCACTAGTGCAAAGATATTTGCAGCACGTCTTCCTGCATTGCACACTCAAACTCATTATAACTAAGCCATTATACTAGCAAACACTGAGTGAACCTAGTGGCATCCTAAACGTGGCTATTGGACTTCTGTATAGTCCCACTAGTGCAACGATATTTGCAGCACGTCTGCCTGCATTGCACATTCAAACTCATTGTTACTAAGCCATTATACTAGCAAACACTCATTGTACCTAGTGGCATCCTAAACGTGGCTATTGGACTTCTGTATAGTCCCAGTAGTGCAAAGATATTTGCAGCACGTCTGCCTGCATTGCACACTCAAACTCATTATAACTAAGCCATTATACTAGCAAACACTGAGTGAACCTAGTGGCATCCTAAACGTGGCTATTGGACTTCTGTATAGTCCCACTAGTGCAAAGATATTTGCAGCACCTCTGCCTGCATTGCACACTTAAACTCATTATAACTAAGCCATTATACTAGCAAACACTGAGTGAACCTAGTGGCATCCTAAACGTGGCTATTGGACTTCTGTATAGTCCCACTAGTGCAAAGATATTTGCAGCACGTCTGCCTGCATTGCACACTCAAACTCATTATAACTAAGCCATTATACTAGCAAACACTGAGTGAACCTAGTGGCATCCTAAACGTGGCTATTGGACTTCTGTATAACCCCACTAGTGCAAAGATATTTGCAGCACGTCTGCCTGCATTGCACACTCAAACTCATTATAACTAAGCCATTATACTAGCAAACACTGAGTGAACCTAGTGGCATCCTAAACGTGGCTATTGGACTTCTGTATAGTCCCAGTAGTGCAAAGATATTTGCAGCACGTCTGCCTGCATTGCACACTCAAACTCATTATAACTAAGCCATTATACTAGCAAACACTGAGGAAACTTATTGGCATCCTAAACGTGGCTATTGGACTTCTGTATAGTCCCACTAGTGCAAAGATATTTGCAGCACGTCTGCCTGCATTGCACACTCAAACTCATTATAACTAAGCCATTATACTAGCAAACACTGAGTGAACCTAGTGGCATCCTAAACGTGGCTATTGGACTTCTGTATAGTCCCAGTAGTGCAAAGATATTTGCAGCACGTCTGCCTGCATTGCACACTCAAACTCATTATAACTAAGCCATTATACTAGCAAACACTGAGTGAACCTAGTGGCATCCTAAACGTGGCTATTGGACTTCTGTATAGTCCCAGTAGTGCAAAGATATTTGCAGCACGTCTGCCTGCATTGCACACTCAAACTCATTATAACTAAGCCATTATACCAGCAAACACTGAGTGAACCTAGTGGCATCCTAAACGTGGCTATTGGACTTCTGTATAGTCCCACTAGTGCAACGATATTTGCAGCACGTCTGCCTGCATTGCACACTCAAACTCATTGTTACTAAGCCATTATACTAGCAAACACTCAGTGTACCTAGTGGCATCCTAAACGTGGCTATTGGACTTCTGTATAGTCCCAGTAGTGCAAAGATATTTGCAGCACGTCTGCCTGCATTGCACACTCAAACTCATTATAACTAAGCCATTATACTAGCAAACACTGAGTGAACCTAGTGGCATCCTAAACGTGGCTATTGGACTTCTGTATAGTCCCGCTAGTGCAAAGATATTTGCAGCACGTCTGCCTGCATTGCACACTCAAACTCATTATAACTAAGCCATTATACTAGCAAACACTGAGTGAACCTAGTGGCATCCTAAACGTGGCTATTGGACTTATGTATAGTCCCACTAGTGCAACGATATTTGCAGCACGTCTGCCTGCATTGCACATTCAAACTCATTGTTACTAAGCCATTATACTAGCAAACACTCAGTGTACCTAGTGGCATCCTAAACGTGGCTATTGGACTTCTGTATAGTCCCAGTAGTGCAAAGATATTTGCAGCACGTCTGCCTGCATTGCACACTCAAACTCATTATAACTAAGCCATTATACTAGCAAACACTGAGTGAACCTAGTGGCATCCTAAACGTGGCTATTGGACTTCTGTATAGTCCCACTAGTGCAAAGATATTTGCAGCACGTCTGCCTGCATTGCACACTCAAACTCATTATAACTAAGCCATTATACTAGCAAACACTGAGTGAACCTAGTGGCATCCTAAACGTGGCTATTGGACTTCTGTATAGTCCCACTAGTGCAAAGATATTTGCAGCACGTCTGCCTGCATTGCACACTCAAACTCATTATAACTAAGTCATTATACTAGCAAACACTGAGTGAACCTAGTGGCATCCTAAACGTGGCTATTGGACTTCTGTTTAGTCCCGCTAGTGCAAAGATATTTGCAGCACGTCTGCCTGCATTGCACACTCAAACTCATTATAACTAAGCCATTATACCAGCAAACACTGAGTGAACCTAGTGGCATCCTAAACGTGGCTTTTGGACTTCTGTATCGTCCCAGTAGTGCAAAGATATTTGCAACACGTCTGCCTGCATTGCACACTCAAACTCATTATAACTAAGCCATTATACTAGCAAACACTGAGTGAACCTAGTGGCATCCTTGACGTGGCTATTGGACTTCTGTATAGTCCCACTAGTGCAAAGATATTTGCAGCACGTCTGCCTGCATTGCACACTCAAACTCATTATAACTAAGCCATTATACTAGCAAACACTGAGTGAACCTAGTGGCATCCTAAACGTGGCTATTGGACTTCTGTATAGTCCCACTAGTGCAAAGATATTTGCAGCACGTCTGCCTGCATTGCACACTCAAACTCATTATAACTAAGCCATTATACTAGCAAACACTGAGTGAACCTAGTGGCATCCTAAACGTGGCTATTGGACTTCTGTATAGTCCCACTAGTGCAAAGATATTTGCAGCACGTCTGCCTGCATTGCACACTCAAACTCATTATAACTAAGTCATTATACTAGCAAACACTGAGTGAACCTAGTGGCATCCTAAACGTGGCTATTGGACTTCTGTTTAGTCCCGCTAGTGCAAAGATATTTGCAGCACGTCTGCCTGCATTGCACACTCAAACTCATTATAACTAAGCCATTATACCAGCAAACACTGAGTGAACCTAGTGGCATCCTAAACGTGGCTTTTGGACTTCTGTATAGTCCCAGTAGTGCAAAGATATTTGCAGCACGTCTGCCTGCATTGCACACTCAAACTCATTATAACTAAGCCATTATACTAGCAAACACTGAGTGAACCTAGTGGCATCCTAAACGTGGCTTTTGGACTTCTGTATAGTCCCACTAGTGCAAAGATATTTGCAGCACGTCTGCCTGCATTGCACACTCAAACTCTATATAACTAAGCCATTATACTAGCAAACACTGAGTGAACCTAGTGGCATCCTAAACGTGGCTATTGGACTTCTGTATAGTCCCACTAGTGCAAAGATATTTGCAGCACGTCTGCCTGCATTGCACACTCAAACTCATTATAACTAAGTCATTATACTAGCAAACACTGAGTGAACCTAGTGGCATCCTAAACGTGGCTATTGGACTTCTGTATAGTCCCACTAGTGCAACGATATTTGCAGCACGTCTGCCTGCATTGCACACTCAAACTCATTGTTACTAAGCCATTATACTAGCAAACACTCAGTGTACCTAGTGGCATCCTAAACGTGGCTATTGGACTTCTGTATAGTCCCAGTAGTGCAAAGATATTTGCAGCACGTCTGCCTGCATTGCACACTCAAACTCATTATAACTAAGCCATTATACCAGCAAACACTGAGTGAACCTAGTGGCATCCTAAACGTGGCTTTTGGACTTCTGTATAGTCCCAGTAGTGCAAAGATATTTGCAGCACGTCTGCCTGCATTGCACACTCAAACTCATTATAACTAAACCATTATACTAGCAAACACTGAGGAAACTTATTGGCATCCTAAACATGGCTATTGGACTTCTGTATAGTCCCACTAGTGCAAAGATATTTGCAGCACGTCTGCCTGCATTGCACACTCAAATTCATTATAACTAAGCCATTATACTAGCAAACACTGAGTGAACCTAGTGGCATCCTAAACGTGGCTATTGGACTTCTGTATAGTCCCAGTAGTGCAAAGATATTTGCAGCACGTCTGCCTGCATTGCACACTCAAACTCATTATAACTAAGCCATTATACTAGCAAACACTGAGTGAACCTAGTGGCATCCTAAACGTGGCTATTGGACTTCTGTATAGTCCCAGTAGTGCAAAGATATTTGCAGCACGTCTGCCTGCATTGCACACTCAAACTCATTATAACTAAGCCATTATACTAGCAAACACTGAGTGAACCTAGTGGCATCCTAAACGTGGCTATTGGACTTCTGTATAGTCCCACTAGTGCAAAGATATTTGCAGCACGTCTGCCTGCATTGCACACTCAAACTCATTATAACTAAGCCATTATACTAGCAAACACTGAGTGAACCTAGTGGCATCCTAAACGTGGCTATTGGACTTATGTATAGTCCCACTAGTGCAACGATATTTGCAGCACGTCTGCCTGCATTGCACATTCAAACTCATTGTTACTAAGCCATTATACTAGCAAACACTCAGTGTACCTAGTGGCATCCTAAACGTGGCTATTGGACTTCTGTATAGTCCCAGTAGTGCAAAGATATTTGCAGCACGTCTGCCTGCATTGCACACTCAAACTCATTATAACTAAGCCATTATACTAGCAAACACTGAGTGAACCTAGTGGCATCCTAAACGTGGCTATTGGACTTCTGTATAGTCCCACTAGTGCAAAGATATTTGCAGCACGTCTGCCTGCATTGCACACTCAAACTCATTATAACTAAGCCATTATACTAGCAAACACTGAGTGAACCTAGTGGCATCCTAAACGTGGCTATTGGACTTCTGTATAGTCCCACTAGTGCAAAGATATTTGCAGCACGTCTGCCTGCATTGCACACTCAAACTCATTATAACTAAGTCATTATACTAGCAAACACTGAGTGAACCTAGTGGCATCCTAAACGTGGCTATTGGACTTCTGTTTAGTCCCGCTAGTGCAAAGATATTTGCAGCACGTCTGCCTGCATTGCACACTCAAACTCATTATAACTAAGCCATTATACCAGCAAACACTGAGTGAACCTAGTGGCATCCTAAACGTGGCTTTTGGACTTCTGTATAGTCCCAGTAGTGCAAAGATATTTGCAACACGTCTGCCTGCATTGCACACTCAAACTCATTATAACTAAGCCATTATACTAGCAAACACTGAGTGAACCTAGTGGCATCCTTGACGTGGCTATTGGACTTCTGTATAGTCCCACTAGTGCAAAGATATTTGCAGCACGTCTGCCTGCATTGCACACTCAAACTCATTATAACTAAGCCATTATACTAGCAAACACTGAGTGAACCTAGTGGCATCCTAAACGTGGCTATTGGACTTCTGTATAGTCCCACTAGTGCAAAGATATTTGCAGCACGTCTGCCTGCATTGCACACTCAAACTCATTATAACTAAGCCATTATACTAGCAAACACTGAGTGAACCTAGTGGCATCCTAAACGTGGCTATTGGACTTCTGTATAGTCCCACTAGTGCAAAGATATTTGCAGCACGTCTGCCTGCATTGCACACTCAAACTCATTATAACTAAGTCATTATACTAGCAAACACTGAGTGAACCTAGTGGCATCCTAAACGTGGCTATTGGACTTCTGTTTAGTCCCGCTAGTGCAAAGATATTTGCAGCACGTCTGCCTGCATTGCACACTCAAACTCATTATAACTAAGCCATTATACCAGCAAACACTGAGTGAACCTAGTGGCATCCTAAACGTGGCTTTTGGACTTCTGTATAGTCCCAGTAGTGCAAAGATATTTGCAGCACGTCTGCCTGCATTGCACACTCAAACTCATTATAACTAAGCCATTATACTAGCAAACACTGAGTGAACCTAGTGGCATCCTAAACGTGGCTTTTGGACTTCTGTATAGTCCCACTAGTGCAAAGATATTTGCAGCACGTCTGCCTGCATTGCACACTCAAACTCTATATAACTAAGCCATTATACTAGCAAACACTGAGTGAACCTAGTGGCATCCTAAACGTGGCTATTGGACTTCTGTATAGTCCCACTAGTGCAAAGATATTTGCAGCACGTCTGCCTGCATTGCACACTCAAACTCATTATAACTAAGTCATTATACTAGCAAACACTGAGTGAACCTAGTGGCATCCTAAACGTGGCTATTGGACTTCTGTATAGTCCCACTAGTGCAACGATATTTGCAGCACGTCTGCCTGCATTGCACACTCAAACTCATTGTTACTAAGCCATTATACTAGCAAACACTCAGTGTACCTAGTGGCATCCTAAACGTGGCTATTGGACTTCTGTATAGTCCCAGTAGTGCAAAGATATTTGCAGCACGTCTGCCTGCATTGCACACTCAAACTCATTATAACTAAGCCATTATACCAGCAAACACTGAGTGAACCTAGTGGCATCCTAAACGTGGCTTTTGGACTTCTGTATAGTCCCAGTAGTGCAAAGATATTTGCAGCACGTCTGCCTGCATTGCACACTCAAACTCATTATAACTAAACCATTATACTAGCAAACACTGAGGAAACTTATTGGCATCCTAAACATGGCTATTGGACTTCTGTATAGTCCCACTAGTGCAAAGATATTTGCAGCACGTCTGCCTGCATTGCACACTCAAACTCATTATAACTAAGCCATTATACTAGCAAACACTGAGTGAACCTAGTGGCATCCTAAACGTGGCTATTGGACTTCTGTATAGTCCCAGTAGTGCAAAGATATTTGCAGCACGTCTGCCTGCATTGCACACTCAAACTCATTATAACTAAGCCATTATACTAGCAAACACTGAGTGAACCTAGTGGCATCCTAAACGTGGCTATTGGACTTCTGTATAGTCCCAGTAGTGCAAAGATATTTGCAGCACGTCTGCCTGCATTGCACACTCAAACTCATTATAACTAAGCCATTATACTAGCAAACACTGAGTGAACCTAGTGGCATCCTAAACGTGGCTATTGGACTTCTGTATAGTCCCACTAGTGCAAAGATATTTGCAGCACGTCTGCCTGCATTGCACACTCAAACTCATTATAACTAAGCCATTATACTAGCAAACACTGAGTGAACCTAGTGGCATCCTAAACGTGGCTATTGGACTTCTGTATAGTCCCACTAGTGCAAAGATATTTGCAGCACGTCTGCCTGCATTGCACACTCAAACTCATTATAACTAAGCCATTATACTAGCAAACACTGAGTGAACCTAGTGGCATCCTAAACGTGGCTATTGGACTTCTGTATAGTCCCAGTAGTGCAAAGATATTTGCAGCACGTCTGCCTGCATTGCACACTCAAACTCATTATAACTAAGCCATTATACTAGCAAACACTGAGTGAACCTAGTGGCATCCTAAACGTGGCTATTGGACTTCTGTATAGTCCCACTAGTGCAAAGATATTTGCAGCACGTCTGCCTGCATTGCACACTCAAACTCATTATAACTAAGCCATTATACTAGCAAACACTGAGTGAACCTAGTGGCATCCTAAACGTGGCTATTGGACTTCTGTATAGTCCCAGTAGTGCAAAGATATTTGCAGCACGTCTGCCTGCATTGCACACTCAAACTCATTATAACTAAGCCATTATACCAGCAAACACTGAGTGAACCTAGTGGCATCCTAAACGTGGCTATTGGACTTCTGTATAGTCCCACTAGTGCAACGATATTTGCAGCACGTCTGCCTGCATTGCACACTCAAACTCATTATAACTAAGCCATTATACCAGCAAACACTGAGTGAACCTAGTGGCATCCTAAACGTGGCTTTTGGACTTCTGTATAGTCCCAGTAGTGCAAAGATATTTGCAGCACGTCTGCCTGCATTGCACACTCAAACTCATTATAACTAAACCATTATACTAGCAAACACTGAGGAAACTTATTGGCATCCTAAACGTGGCTATTGGACTTCTGTATAGTCCCACTAGTGCAAAGATATTTGCAGCACGTCTGCCTGCATTGCACACTCAAACTCATTATAACTAAGCCATTATACTAGCAAACACTGAGTGAACCTAGTGGCATCCTAAACGTGGCTATTGGACTTCTGTATAGTCCCAGTAGTGCAAAGATATTTGCAGCACGTCTGCCTGCATTGCACACTCAAACTCATTATAACTAAGCCATTATACTAGCAAACACTGAGTGAACCTAGTGGCATCCTAAACGTAGCTTTTGGACTTCTGTATAGTCCCACTAGTGCAAAGATATTTGCAGCACGTCTGCCTGCATTGCACACTCAAACTCATTATAACTAAGCCATTATACTAGCAAACACTGAGTGAACCTAGTGGCATCCTAAACGTGGCTATTGAACTTCTGTATAGTCCCAGTAGTGCAAAGATATTTGCAGCACGTCTGCCTGCATTGCACACTCAAACTCATTATAACTAAGCCATTATACCAGCAAACACTGAGTGAACCTAGTGGCATCCTAAACGTGGCTATTGGACTTCTGTATAGTCCCGCTAGTGCAAAGATATTTGCAGCACGTCTGCCTGCATTGCACACTCAAACTCATTATAACTAAGCCATTATACCAGCAAACACTGAGTGAACCTAGTGGCATCCTAAACGTGGCTTTTGGAATTCTGTATAGTCCCAGTAGTGCAAAGATATTTGCAGCACGTCTGCCTGCATTGCACACTCAAACTCATTATAACTAAGCCATTATACTAGCAAACACTGAGTGAACCTAGTGGCATCCTAAACGTGGCTATTGGACTTCTGTATAGTCCCACTAGTGCAAAGATATTTGCAGCACGTCTGCCTGCATTGCACACTCAAACTCTATATAACTAAGCCATTATACTAGCAAACACTGAGTGAACCTAGTGGCATCCTAAACGTGGCTATTGGACTTCTGTATAGTCCCACTAGTGCAAAGAAATTTGCAGCACGTCTGCCTGCATTGCACACTCAAACTCATTATAACTAAGCCATTATACTAGCAAACACTGAGGAAACTTATTGGCATCCTAAACGTGGCTATTGGACTTCTGTATTGTCCCACTAGTGCAAAGATATTTGCAGCACGTCTGCCTGCATTGCACACTCAAACTCATTATAACTAAGCCATTATACTAGCAAACACTGAGTGAACCTAGTGGCATCCTAAACGTGGCTATTGGACTTCTGTATAGTCCCACTAGTGCAAAGATATTTGCAGCACGTCTGCCTGCATTGCACACTCAAACTCATTATAACTAAGTCATTATACTAGCAAACACTGAGTGAACCTAGTGGCATCCTAAACGTGGCTTTTGGACTTCTGTATAGTCCCAGTAGTGCAAAGATATTTGCAGCACGTCTGCCTGCATTGCACACTCAAACTCATTATAACTAAGCCATTATACTAGCAAACACTGAGGAAACTTAGTGGCATCCTAAACGTGGCTATTGGACTTCTGTATAGTCCCACTAGTGCAAAGATATTTCCAGCACGTCTGCCTGCATTGCACACTCAAACTCATTATAACTAAGTCATTATACTAGGAAACACTGAGTGAACCTAGTGGCATCCTAAACGTGGCTTTTGGACTTCTGTATAGTCCCAGTAGTGCAAAGATATTTGCAGCACGTCTGCCTGCATTGCACACTCAAACTCATTATAACTAAGCCATTATACTAGCAAACACTGAGGAAACTTAGTGGCATCCTAAACGTGGCTATTGGACTTCTGTATAGTCCCACTAGTGCAAAGATATTTGCAGCACGTCTGCCTGCATTGCACACTCAAACTCATTATAACTATGCCATTATACTAGCAAACACTGAGTGAACCTAGTGGCATCCTAAACGTGGCTATTGGAGTTCTGTATAGTCCCACTAGTGCAAAGATATTTGCAGCACGTCTGCCTGCATTGCACACTCAAACTCATTATAACTAAGCCATTATACTAGCAAACACTGAGTGAACCTAGTGGCATCCTAAACGTGGCTATTGGACTTCTGTATAACCCCACTAGTGCAAAGATATTTGCAGCACGTCTGCCTGCATTGCACACTCAAACTCATTATAACTAAGCCATTATACTAGCAAACACTGAGTGAACCTAGTGGCATCCTAAACGTGGCTATTGAACTTCTGTATAGTCCCACTAGTGCAAAGATATTTGCAGCACGTCTGCCTGCATTGCACACTCAAACTCATTATAACTAAGCCATTATACTAGCAAACACTGAGTGAAACAAGTGGCATCCTAAACGTGGCTATTGGACTTCTGTATAGTCCCAGTAGTGCAAAGATATTTGCAGCACGTCTGCCTGCATTGCACACTCAAAATCATTATAACTAAGCCATTATACTAGCAAACACTGAGGAAACTTATTGGCATCCTAAACGTGGCTATTGGACTTCTGTATAGTCCCACTAGTGCAAAGATATTTGCAGCACGTCTGCCTGCATTGCACACTCAAACTCATTATAACTAAGCCATTATACTAGCAAACACTGAGGAAACTTATTGGCATCCTAAACGTGGCTATTGGACTTCTGTATAGTCCCACTAGTGCAAAGATATTTGCAGCACGTCTGCCTGCATTGCACACTCAAACTCATTATAACTAAGTCATTATACTAGCAAACACTGAGTGAACCTAGTGGCATCCTAAACGTGGCTTTTGGACTTCTGTATAGTCCCAGTAGTGCAAAGATATTTGCAGCACGTCTGCCTGCATTGCACACTCAAACTCATTATAACTAAGCCATTATACTAGCAAACACTGAGGAAACTTAGTGGCATCCTAAACGTGGCTATTGGACTTCTGTATAGTCCCACTAGTGCAAAGATATTTCCAGCACGTCTGCCTGCATTGCACACTCAAACTCATTATAACTAAGTCATTATACTAGCAAACACTGAGTGAACCTAGTGGCATCCTAAACGTGGCTATTGGACTTCTGTATAACCCCACTAGTGCAAAGATATTTGCAGCACGTCTGCCTGCATTGCACACTCAAACTCATTATAACTAAGCCATTATACTAGCAAACACTGAGTGAACCTAGTGGCATCCTAAACGTGGCTATTGAACTTCTGTATAGTCCCACTAGTGCAAAGATATTTGCAGCACGTCTGCCTGCATTGCACACTCAAACTCATTATAACTAAGCCATTATACTAGCAAACACTGAGTGAAACAAGTGGCATCCTAAACGTGGCTATTGGACTTCTGTATAGTCCCAGTAGTGCAAAGATATTTGCAGCACGTCTGCCTGCATTGCACACTCAAAATCATTATAACTAAGCCATTATACTAGCAAACACTGAGGAAACTTATTGGCATCCTAAACGTGGCTATTGGACTTCTGTATAGTCCCACTAGTGCAAAGATATTTGCAGCACGTCTGCCTGCATTGCACACTCAAACTCATTATAACTAAGCCATTATACTAGCAAACACTGAGGAAACTTATTGGCATCCTAAACGTGGCTATTGGACTTCTGTATAGTCCCACTAGTGCAAAGATATTTGCAGCACCTCTGCCTGCATTGCACACTCAAACTCTATATAACTAAGCCATTATACTAGCAAACACTGAGTGAACCTAGTGACATCCTAAACGTGGCTATTGGACTTCTGTATAGTCCCACTAGTGCAAAGATATTTGCAGCACGTCTGCCTGCATTGCACACTCAAACTCATTATAACTAAGTCATTATACTAGCAAACACTGAGTGAACCTAGTGGCATCCTAAACGTGGCTTTTGGACTTCTGTATAGTCCCAGTAGTGCAAAGATATTTGCAGCACGTCTGCCTGCATTGCACACTCAAACTCATTATAACTAAGCCATTATACTAGCAAACACTGAGGAAACTTAGTGGCATCCTAAACGTGGCTATTGGACTTCTGTATAGTCCCACTAGTGCAAAGATATTTCCAGCACGTCTGCCTGCATTGCACACTCAAACTCATTATAACTAAGTCATTATACTAGCAAACACTGAGTGAACCTAGTGGCATCCTAAACGTGGCTTTTGGACTTCTGTATAGTCCCAGTAGTGCAAAGATATTTGCAGCACGTCTGCCTGCATTGCACACTCAAACTCATTATAACTAAGCCATTATACTAGCAAACACTGAGGAAACTTCGTGGCATCCTAAACGTGGCTATTGGACTTCTGTATAGTCCCACTAGTGCAAAGATATTTGCAGCACGTCTGCCTGCATTGCACACTCAAACTCATTATAACTATGTCATTATACTAGCAAACACTGAGTGAACCTAGTGGCATCCTAAACGTGGCTATTGGACTTCTGTATAGTCCCACTAGTGCAAAGATATTTGCAGCACGTCTGCCTGCATTGCACACTCAAACTCATTATAGCTAAGCCATTATACTAGCAAACACTGAGTGAAACTAGTGGCATCCTAAACGTGGCTATTGGACTTCTGTATAGTCCCAGTAGTGCAAAGATATTTGCAGCACGTCTGCCTGCATTGCACACTCAAACTCATTATAACTAAGCCATTATACTAGCAAACACTGAGGAAACTTATTGGCATCCTAAACGTGGCTATTGGACTTCTGTATAGTCCCACTAGTGCAAAGATATTTGCAGCACGTCTGCCTGCATTGCACACTCAAACTCATTATAACTAAGCCATTATACTAGCAAACACTGAGGAAACTTATTGGCATCCTAAACGTGGCTATTGGACTTCTGTATAGTCCCACTAGTGCAAAGATATTTGCAGCACCTCTGCCTGCATTGCACACTCAAACTCTATATAACTAAGCCATTATACTAGCAAACACTGAGTGAACCTAGTGGCATCCTAAACGTGGCTATTGGACTTCTGTATAGTCCCACTAGTGCAAAGATATTTGCAGCACGTCTGCCTGCATTGCACACTCAAACTCATTATAACTAAGTCATTATACTAGCAAACACTGAGTGAACCTAGTGGCATCCTAAACGTGGCTTTTGGACTTCTGTATAGTCCCAGTAGTGCAAAGATATTTGCAGCACGTCTGCCTGCATTGCACACTCAAACTCATTATAACTAAGCCATTATACTAGCAAACACTGAGGAAACTTAGTGGCATCCTAAACGTGGCTATTGGACTTCTGTATAGTCCCACTAGTGCAAAGATATTTGCAGCACGTCTGCCTGCATTGCACACTCAAACTCATTATAACTAAGCCATTATACTAGCAAACACTGAGTGAACATAGTGGCATCCTAAACGTGGCTATTGGACTTCTGTATAGTCCCACTAGTGCAAAGATATTTGCAGCACCTCTGCCTGCATTGCACACTTAAACTCATTATAACTAAGCCATTATACTAGCAAACACTGAGTGAACCTAGTGGCATCCTAAACGTGGCTATTGGACTTCTGTATAGTCCCACTAGTGCAAAGATATTTGCAGCACGTCTGCCTGCATTGCACACTCAAACTCATTATAACTAAGCCATTATACTAGCAAACACTGAGTGAACCTAGTGGCATCCTAAACGTGGCTATTGGACTTCTGTATAACCCCACTAGTGCAAAGATATTTGCAGCACGTCTGCCTGCATTGCACACTCAAACTCATTATAACTAAGCCATTATACTAGCAAACACTGAGTGAACCTAGTGGCATCCTAAACGTGGCTATTGGACTTCTGTATAGTCCCACTAGTGCAAAAATATTTGCAGCACGTCTGCCTGCATTGCACACTCAAACTCATTATAACTAAGCCATTATACTAGCAAACACTGAGTGAACCTACTGGCATCCTAAACGTGGCTATTGGACTTCTGTATAGTCCCACTAGTGCAAAGATATTTGCAGCACGTCTGCCTGCATTGCACACTCAAACTCATTATAACTAAGCCATTATACTAGCAAACACTGAGTAAACCTAGTGGCATCCTAAACGTGGCTATTGGACTTCTGTATAGTCCCACTAGTGCAAAGATATTTGCAGCACCTCTGCCTGCATTGCACACTTAAACTCATTATAACTAAGCCATTATACTAGCAAACACTGAGTGAACCTAGTGGCATCCTAAACGTGGCTATTGGACTTCTGTATAGTCCCACTAGTGCAAAGATATTTGCAGCACGTCTGCCTGCATTGCACACTCAAACTCATTATAACTAAGCCATTATACTAGCAAACACTGAGTGAACCTAGTGGCATCCTAAACGTGGCTATTGGACTTCTGTATAACCCCACTAGTGCAAAGATATTTGCAGCACGTCTGCCTGCATTGCACACTCAAACTCATTATAACTAAGCCATTATACTAGCAAACACTGAGTGAACCTAGTGGCATCCTAAACGTGGCTATTGGACTTCTGTATAGTCCCACTAGTGCAAAAATATTTGCAGCACGTCTGCCTGCATTGCACACTCAAACTCATTATAACTAAGCCATTATACTAGCAAACACTGAGTGAACCTCGTGGCATCCTAAACGTGGCTATTGGACTTCTGTATAGTCCCAGTAGTGCAAAGATATTTGCAGCACGTCTGCCTGCATTGCACACTCAAACTCATTATAACTAAGCCATTATACTAGCAAACACTGAGGAAACTTATTGGCATCCTAAACGTGGCTATTGGACTTCTGTATAGTCCCACTAGTGCAAAGATATTTGCAGCACGTCTGCCTGCATTGCACACTCAAACTCATTATAACTAAGCCATTATACTAGCAAACACTGAGTGAACCTAGTGGCATCCTAAACGTGGCTATTGGACTTCTGTATAGTCCCAGTAGTGCAAAGATATTTGCAGCACGTCTGCCTGCATTGCACACTCAAACTCATTATAACTAAGCCATTATACCAGCAAACACTGAGTGAACCTAGTGGCATCCTAAACGTGGCTATTGGACTTCTGTATAGTCCCACTAGTGCAACGATATTTGCAGCACGTCTGCCTGCATTGCACACTCAAACTCATTGTTACTAAGCCATTATACTAGCAAACAGTCAGTGTACCTGGTGGCATCCTAAACGTGGCTATTGGACTTCTGTATAGTCCCAGTAGTGCAAAGATATTTGCAGCACGTCTGCCTGCATTGCACAATCAAACTCATTATAACTAAGCCATTATACTAGCAAACACTGAGTGAACCTAGTGGCATCCTAAACGTGGCTATTGGACTTCTGTATAGTCCCACTAGTGCAAAGATATTTGCAGCACGTCTGCCTGCATTGCACACTCAAACTCATTATAATTAAGCCATTATACTAGCAAACACTGAGTGAACCTAGTGGCATCCTAAACGTGGCTATTGGACTTCTGTATAGTCCCACTAGTGCAACGATATTTGCAGCACGTCTGCCTGCATTGCACATTCAAACTCATTGTTACTAAGCCATTATACCAGCAAACACTCAGTGTACCTAGTGGCATCCTAAACGTGGCTATTGGACTTCTGTATAGTCCCAGTAGTGCAAAGATATTTGCAGCACGTCTGCCTGCATTGCACACTCAAACTCATTATAACTAAGCCATTATACTAGCAAACACTGAGTGAACCTAGTGGCATCCTAAACGTGGCTATTGGACTTCTGTATAGTCCCACTAGTGCAAAGATATTTGCAGCACGTCTGCCTGCATTGCACACTCAAACTCATTATAACTAAGCCATTATACTAGCAAACACTGAGTGAACCTAGTGGCATCCTAAACGTGGCTATTGGACTTCTGTATAGTCCCACTAGTGCAAAGATATTTGCAGCACGTCTGCCTGCATTGCACACTCAAACTCATTATAACTAAGTCATTATACTAGCAAACACTGAGTGAACCTAGTGGCATCCTAAACGTGGCTATTGGACTTCTGTTTAGTCCCGCTAGTGCAAAGATATTTGCAGCACGTCTGCCTGCATTGCACACTCAAACTCATTATAACTAAGCCATTATACCAGCAAACACTGAGTGAACCTAGTGGCATCCTAAACGTGGCTTTTGGACTTCTGTATAGTCCCAGTAGTGCAAAGATATTTGCAGCACGTCTGCCTGCATTGCACACTCAAACTCATTATAACTAAGCCATTATACTAGCAAACACTGAGTGAACCTAGTGGCATCCTAAACGTGGCTATTGGACTTCTGTATAGTCCCACTAGTGCAAAGATATTTGCAGCACGTCTGCCTGCATTGCACACTCAAACTCATTATAACTAAGCCATTATACTAGCAAACACTGAGTGAACCTAGTGGCATCCTAAACGTGGCTATTGGATTTCTGTATAGTCCCACTAGTGCAAAGATATTTGCAGCACGTCTGCCTGCATTGCACACTCAAACTCATTATAACTAAGCCATTATACTAGCAAACACTGAGTGAACCTAGTGGCATCCTAAACGTGGCTATTGGACTTCTGTATAGTCCCACTAGTGCAAAGATATTTGCAGCACGTCTGCCTGCATTGCACACTCAAACTCATTATAACTAAGCCATTATACTAGCAAACACTGAGTGAACCTAGTGGCATCCTAAACGTGGCTATTGGACTTCTGTATAGTCCCACTAGTGCAAAGATATTTGCAGCACGTCTGCCTGCATTGCACACTCAAACTCATTATAACTAAGTCATTATACTAGCAAACACTGAGTGAACCTAGTGGCATCCTAAACGTGGCTATTGGACTTCTGTTTAGTCCCGCTAGTGCAAAGATATTTGCAGCACGTCTGCCTGCATTGCACACTCAAACTCATTATAACTAAGCCATTATACCAGCAAACACTGAGTGAACCTAGTGGCATTCTAAACGTGGCTTTTGGACTTCTGTATAGTCCCAGTAGTGCAAAGATATTTGCAGCACGTCTGCCTGCATTGCACACTCAAACTCATTATAACTAAGCCATTATACTAGCAAACACTGAGTGAACCTAGTGGCATCCTAAACGTGGCTTTTGGACTTCTGTACAGTCCCAGTAGTGCAAAGATATTTGCAGCACGTCTGCCTGCATTGCACACTCAAACTCATTATAACTAAGCCATTATACTAGCAAACACTGAGTGAACCTAGTGGCATCCTAAACGTGGCTATTGGACTTCTGTATAGTCCCAGTAGTGCAAAGATATTTGCAGCACGTCTGCCTGCATTGCACACTCAAACTCATTATAACTAAGCCATTATACTAGCAAACACTGAGGAAACTTATTGGCATCCTAAACGTGGCTATTGGACTTCTGTATAGTCCCACTAGTGCAAAGATATTTGCAGCACGTCTGCCTGCATTGCACACTCAAACTCATTATAACTAAGCCATTATACTAGCAAACACTGAGTGAACCTAGTGGCATCCTAAACGTGGCTATTGGACTTCTGTATAGTCCCACTAGTGCAAAGATATTTGCAGCACGTCTGCCTGCATTGCACACTCAAACTCATTATAACTAAGCCATTATACTAGCAAACACTGAGTGAACCTAGTGGCATCCTAAACGTGGCTATTGGACTTCTGTATAGTCCCAGTAGTACAAAGATATTTGCAGCACGTCTGCCTGCATTGCACACTCAAACTCATTATAACTAAGCCATTATACTAGCAAACACTGAGGAAACTTATTGGCATCCTAAACGTGGCTATTGGACTTCTGTATAGTCCCACTAGTGCAAAGATATTTGCAGCACGTCTGCCTGCATTGCACACTCAAACTCTATATAACTAAGCCATTATACTAGCAAACACTGAATGAACCTAGGGGCATCCTAAACGTGGCTATTGGACTTCTGTATAGTCCCACTAGTGCAAAGATATTTGCAGCACGTCTGCCTGCATTGCACACTCAAACTCATTATAACTAAGTCATTATACTAGCAAACACTGAGTGAACCTAGTGGCATCCTAAACGTGGCTTTTGGACTTCTGTATAGTCCCAGTAGTGCAAAGATATTTGCAGCACGTCTGCCTGCATTGCACACTCAAACTCATTATAACTAAGCCATTATACTAGCAAACACTGAGGAAACTTAGTGGCATCCTAAACGTGGCTATTGGACTTCTGTATAGTCCCACTAGTGCAAAGATATTTGCAGCACGTCTGCCTGCATTGCACACTCAAACTCATTATAACTAAGCCATTATACTAGCAAACACTGAGTGAACCTAGTGGCATCCTAAACGTGGCTATTGGACTTCTGTATAGTCCCACTAGTGCAAAGATATTTGCAGCACGTCTGCCTGCATTGCACACTCAAACTCATTATAACTAAGCCATTATACTAGCAAACACTGAGTGAACCTAGTGGCATCCTAAACGTGGCTATTGGACTTCTGTATAGTCCCAGTAGTACAAAGATATTTGCAGCACGTCTGCCTGCATTGCACACTCAAACTCATTATAACTAAGCCATTATACTAGCAAACACTGAGGAAACTTATTGGCATCCTAAACGTGGCTATTGGACTTCTGTATAGTCCCACTAGTGCAAAGATATTTGCAGCACGTCTGCCTGCATTGCACACTCAAACTCTATATAACTAAGCCATTATACTAGCAAACACTGAATGAACCTAGGGGCATCCTAAACGTGGCTATTGGACTTCTGTATAGTCCCACTAGTGCAAAGATATTTGCAGCACGTCTGCCTGCATTGCACACTCAAACTCATTATAACTAAGTCATTATACTAGCAAACACTGAGTGAACCTAGTGGCATCCTAAACGTGGCTTTTGGACTTCTGTATAGTCCCAGTAGTGCAAAGATATTTGCAGCACGTCTGCCTGCATTGCACACTCAAACTCATTATAACTAAGCCATTATACTAGCAAACACTGAGGAAACTTAGTGGCATCCTAAACGTGGCTATTGGACTTCTGTATAGTCCCACTAGTGCAAAGATATTTGCAGCACCTCTGCCTGCATTGCACACTCAAACTCATTATAACTAAGCCATTATACTAGCAAACACTGAGTGAACCTAGTGGCATCCTAAACGTGGCTATTGGACTTCTGTATAGTCCCAGTAGTGCAAAGATATTTCCAGCACGTCTGCCTGCATTGCACACTCAAACTCATTATAACTAAGTCATTATACTAGCAAACACTGAGTGAACCTAGTGGCATCCTAAACGTGGCTATTGGACTTCTGTTTAGTCCCGCTAGTGCAAAGATATTTGCAGCACGTCTGCCTGCATTGCACACTCAAACTCATTATAACTAAGCCATTATACCAGCAAACACTGATTGAACCTAGTGGCATTCTAAACGTGGCTTTTGGACTTCTGTATAGTCCCAGTAGTGCAAAGATATTTGCAGCACGTCTGCCTGCATTGCACACTCAAACTCATTATAACTAAGCCATTATACTAGCAAACACTGAGTGAACCTAGTGGCATCCTAAACGTGGCTTTTGGACTTCTGTATAGTCCCACTAGTGCAAAGATATTTGCAGCACGTCTGCCTGCATTGCACACTCAAACTCTATATAACTAAGCCATTATACTAGCAAACACTGAGTGAACCTAGTGGCATCCTAAACATGGCTATTGGACTTCTGTATAGTCCCACTAGTGCAAAGATATTTGCAGCACGTCTGCCTGCATTGCACACTCAAACTCATTATAACTAAGTCATTATACTAGTAAACACTGAGTGAACCTAGTGGCATCCTAAACGTGGCTTTTGGACTTCTGTATAGTCCCAGTAGTGCAAAGATATTTGCAGCACGTCTGCCTGCATTGCACACTCAAACTCATTATAACTAAGCCATTATACTAGCAAACACTGAGGAAACTTAGTGGCATCCTAAACGTGGCTATTGGACTTCTGTATAGTCCCACTAGTGCAAAGATATTTGCAGCACGTCTGCCTGCATTGCACACTCAAACTCATTATAACTAAGTCATTATACTAGCAAACACTGAGTGAACCTAGTGGCATCCTAAACGTGGCTTTTGGACTTCTGTATAGTCCCAGTAGTGCAAAGATATTTGCAGCACGTCTGCCTGCATTGCACACTCAAACTCATTATAACTAAGCCATTATACTAGCAAACACTGAGGAAACTTAGTGGCATCCTAAACGTGGCTATTGGACTTCTGTATTGTCCCACTAGTGCAAAGATATTTGCAGCACGTCTGCCTGCATTGCACACTCAAACTCATTATAACTAAGCCATTATACTAGCAAACACTGAGTGAACCTAGTGGCATCCTAAACGTGGCTATTGGACTTCTGTATAGTCCCACTAGTGCAAAGATATTTGCAGCACGTCTGCCTGCATTGCACACTCAAACTCATTATAACTAAGCCATTATACTAGCAAACACTGAGGAAACTTATTGGCATCCTAAACGTGGCTATTGGACTTCTGTATAGTCCCACTAGTGCAAAGATATTTGCAGCACGTCTGCCTGCATTGCACACTCAAACTCATTATAACTAAGCCATTATACTAGCAAACACTGAGTGAACCTAGTGGCATCCTAAACGTGGCTATTGGACTTCTGTATAGTCCCACTAGTGCAAAGATATTTGCAGCACGTCTGCCTGCATTGCACACTCAAACTCATTATAACTAAGCCATTATACTAGCAAACACTGAGTGAACCTAGTGGCATCCTAAACGTGGCTATTGGACTTCTGTATAGTCCCAGTAATGCAAAGATATTTGCAGCACGTCTGCCTGCATTGCACACTCAAACTCATTATAACTAAGCCATTATACTAGCAAACACTGAGGAAACTTATTGGCATCCTAAACGTGGCTATTGGACTTCTGTATAGTCCCACTAGTGCAAAGATATTTGAAGCACGTCTGCCTGCATTGCACACTCAAACTCATTATAACTAAGCCATTATACTAGCAAACACTGAGGAAACTTATTGGCATCCTAAACATGGCTATTGGACTTCTGTATAGTCCCACTAGTGCAAAGATATTTGCAGCACGTCTGCCTGCATTGCACACTCAAACTCTATATAACTAAGCCATTATACTAGCAAACACTGAGTGAACCTAGTGGCATCCTAAACGTGGCTATTGGACTTCTGTATAGTCCCACTAGTGCAAAGATATTTGCAGCACGTCTGCCTGCATTGCACACTCAAACTCATTATAACTAAGTCATTATACTAGCAAACACTGAGTGAACCTAGTGGCATCCTAAACGTGGCTTTTGGACTTCTGTAAAGTCCCAGTAGTGCAAAGATATTTGCAGCACGTCTGCCTGCATTGCACACTCAAACTCATTATAACTAAGCCATTATACTAGCAAACACTGAGGAAACTTAGTGGCATCCTAAACGTGGCTATTGGACTTCTGTATAGTCCCACTAGTGCAAAGATATTTGCAGCACGTCTGCCTGCATTGCACACTCAAACTCATTATAACTAAGCCATTATACTAGCAAACACTGAGTGAACCTAGTGGCATCCTAAACGTGGCTATTGGACTTCTGTATAGTCCCACTAGTGCAAAGATATTTGCAGCACGTCTGCCTGCATTGCACACTCAAACTCATTATAACTAAGCCATTATACTAGCAAACACTGAGTGAACCTAGTGGCATCCTAAACGTGGCTATTGGACTTCTGTATAGTCCCAGTAGTACAAAGATATTTGCAGCACGTCTGCCTGCATTGCACACTCAAACTCATTATAACTAAGCCATTATACTAGCAAACACTGAGGAAACTTATTGGCATCCTAAACGTGGCTATTGGACTTCTGTATAGTCCCACTAGTGCAAAGATATTTGCAGCACGTCTGCCTGCATTGCACACTCAAACTCTATATAACTAAGCCATTATACTAGCAAACACTGAATGAACCTAGGGGCATCCTAAACGTGGCTATTGGACTTCTGTATAGTCCCACTAGTGCAAAGATATTTGCAGCACGTCTGCCTGCATTGCACACTCAAACTCATTATAACTAAGTCATTATACTAGCAAACACTGAGTGAACCTAGTGGCATCCTAAACGTGGCTTTTGGACTTCTGTATAGTCCCAGTAGTGCAAAGATATTTGCAGCACGTCTGCCTGCATTGCACACTCAAACTCATTATAACTAAGCCATTATACTAGCAAACACTGAGGAAACTTAGTGGCATCCTAAACGTGGCTATTGGACTTCTGTATAGTCCCACTAGTGCAAAGATATTTGCAGCACCTCTGCCTGCATTGCACACTCAAACTCATTATAACTAAGCCATTATACTAGCAAACACTGAGTGAACCTAGTGGCATCCTAAACGTGGCTATTGGACTTCTGTATAGTCCCAGTAGTGCAAAGATATTTCCAGCACGTCTGCCTGCATTGCACACTCAAACTCATTATAACTAAGTCATTATACTAGCAAACACTGAGTGAACCTAGTGGCATCCTAAACGTGGCTATTGGACTTCTGTTTAGTCCCGCTAGTGCAAAGATATTTGCAGCACGTCTGCCTGCATTGCACACTCAAACTCATTATAACTAAGCCATTATACCAGCAAACACTGATTGAACCTAGTGGCATTCTAAACGTGGCTTTTGGACTTCTGTATAGTCCCAGTAGTGCAAAGATATTTGCAGCACGTCTGCCTGCATTGCACACTCAAACTCATTATAACTAAGCCATTATACTAGCAAACACTGAGTGAACCTAGTGGCATCCTAAACGTGGCTTTTGGACTTCTGTATAGTCCCACTAGTGCAAAGATATTTGCAGCACGTCTGCCTGCATTGCACACTCAAACTCTATATAACTAAGCCATTATACTAGCAAACACTGAGTGAACCTAGTGGCATCCTAAACATGGCTATTGGACTTCTGTATAGTCCCACTAGTGCAAAGATATTTGCAGCACGTCTGCCTGCATTGCACACTCAAACTCATTATAACTAAGTCATTATACTAGTAAACACTGAGTGAACCTAGTGGCATCCTAAACGTGGCTTTTGGACTTCTGTATAGTCCCAGTAGTGCAAAGATATTTGCAGCACGTCTGCCTGCATTGCACACTCAAACTCATTATAACTAAGCCATTATACTAGCAAACACTGAGGAAACTTAGTGGCATCCTAAACGTGGCTATTGGACTTCTGTATAGTCCCACTAGTGCAAAGATATTTGCAGCACGTCTGCCTGCATTGCACACTCAAACTCATTATAACTAAGTCATTATACTAGCAAACACTGAGTGAACCTAGTGGCATCCTAAACGTGGCTTTTGGACTTCTGTATAGTCCCAGTAGTGCAAAGATATTTGCAGCACGTCTGCCTGCATTGCACACTCAAACTCATTATAACTAAGCCATTATACTAGCAAACACTGAGGAAACTTAGTGGCATCCTAAACGTGGCTATTGGACTTCTGTATTGTCCCATTAGTGCAAAGATATTTGCAGCACGTCTGCCTGCATTGCACACTCAAACTCATTATAACTAAGCCATTATACTAGCAAACACTGAGTGAACCTAGTGGCATCCTAAACGTGGCTATTGGACTTCTGTATAGTCCCACTAGTGCAAAGATATTTGCAGCACGTCTGCCTGCATTGCACACTCAAACTCATTATAACTAAGCCATTATACTAGCAAACACTGAGTGAATCTAGTGGCATCCTAAACGTGGCTATTGGACTTCTGTATAGTCCCACTAGTGCAAAGATATTTGCAGCACGTCTGCCTGCATTGCACACTCAAACTCATTATAACTAAGCCATTATACTAGCAAACACTGAGGAAACTTATTGGCATCCTAAACGTGGCTATTGGACTTCTGTATAGTCCCACTAGTGCAAAGATATTTGCAGCACGTCTGCCTGCATTGCACACTCAAACTCATTATAACTAAGCCATTATACTAGCAAACACTGAGTGAACCTAGTGGCATCCTAAACGTGGCTATTGGACTTCTGTATAGTCCCACTAGTGCAAAGATATTTGCAGCACGTCTGCCTGCATTGCACACTCAAACTCATTATAACTAAGCCATTATACTAGCAAACACTGAGTGAACCTAGTGGCATCCTAAACGTGGCTATTGGACTTCTGTATAGTCCCAGTAATGCAAAGATATTTGCAGCACGTCTGCCTGCATTGCACACTCAAACTCATTATAACTAAGCCATTATACTAGCAAACACTGAGGAAACTTATTGGCATCCTAAACGTGGCTATTGGACTTCTGTATAGTCCCACTAGTGCAAAGATATTTGAAGCACGTCTGCCTGCATTGCACACTCAAACTCATTGTAACTAAGCCATTATACTAGCAAACACTGAGGAAACTTATTGGCATCCTAAACATGGCTATTGGACTTATGTATAGTCCCACTAGTGCAAAGATATTTGCAGCACGTCTGCCTGCATTGCACACTCAAACTCTATATAACTAAGCCATTATACTAGCAAACACTGAGTGAACCTAGTGGCATCCTAAACGTGGCTATTGGACTTCTGTATAGTCCCACTAGTGCAAAGATATTTGCAGCACGTCTGCCTGCATTGCACACTCAAACTCATTATAACTAAGTCATTATACTAGCAAACACTGAGTGAACCTAGTGGCATCCTAAACGTGGCTTTTGGACTTCTGTAAAGTCCCAGTAGTGCAAAGATATTTGCAGCACGTCTGCCTGCATTGCACACTCAAACTCATTATAACTAAGCCATTATACTAGCAAACACTGAGGAAACTTAGTGGCATCCTAAACGTGGCTATTGGACTTCTGTATAGTCCCACTAGTGCAAAGATATTTGCAGCACGTCTGCCTGCATTGCACACTCAAACTCATTATAACTAAGCCATTATACTAGCAAACACTGAGTGAACCTAGTGGCATCCTAAACGTGGCTATTGGACTTCTGTATAGTCCCACTAGTGCAAAGATATTTGCAGCACCTCTGCCTGCATTGCACACTTAAACTCATTATAACTAAGCCATTATACTAGCAAACACTGAGTGAACCTAGTGGCATCCTAAACGTGGCTATTGGACTTCTGTATAGTCCCACTAGTGCAAAGATATTTGCAGCACGTCTGCCTGCATTGCACACTCAAACTCATTATAACTAAGCCATTATACTAGCAAACACTGAGTGAACCTAGTGGCATCCTAAACGTTGCTATTGGACTTCTGTATAACCCCACTAGTGCAAAGATATTTGCAGTACATCTGCCTGCATTGCACACTCAAACTCATTATAACTAAGCCATTATACTAGCAAACACTGAGTGAACCTAGTGGCATCCTAAACGTGGCTATTGGACTTCTGTATAGTCCCACTAGTGCAAAGATATTTGCAGCACGTCTGCCTGCATTGCACACTCAAACTCATTATAACTAAGCCATTATACTAGCAAACACTGAGTGAACCTAGTGGCATCCTAAACGTGGCTATTGGACTTCTGTATAATCCCAGTAGTGCAAAGATATTTCCAGCACGTCTGCCTGCATTGCACACTCAAACTCATTATAACTAAGCCATTATACTAGCAAACACTGAGGAAACTTATTGGCATCCTAAACGTGGCTATTGGACTTCTGTATAGTCCCACTAGTGCAAAGATATTTGCAGCACGTCTGCCTGCATTGCACACTCAAACTCATTATAACTAAGCCATTATACTAGCAAACACTGAGTGAACCTAGTGGCATCCTAAACGTGGCTATTGGACTTCTGTATAGTCCCAGTAGTGCAAAGATATTTGCAGCACGTCTGCCTGCATTGCACACTCAAACTCATTATAACTAAGCCATTATACTAGCAAACACTGAGTGAACCTAGTGGCATCCTAAACGTGGCTATTGGACTTCTGTATAGTCCCAGTAGTGCAAAGATATTTGCAGCACGTCTGCCTGCATTGCACACTCAAACTCATTATAACTAAGCCATTATACCAGCAAACACTGAGTGAACCTAGTGGCATCCTAAACGTGGCTATTGGACATCTGTATAGTCCCACTAGTGCAACGATATTTGCAGCACGTCTGCCTGCATTGCACACTCAAACTCATTGTTACTAAGCCATTATACTAGCAAACACTGAGTGAAACTAGTGGCTTCCTAAACGTGGCTTTTGGACTTCTGTATAGTCCCAGTAGTGCAAAGATATTTGCAGCACGTCTGCCTGCATTGCACACTCAAACTCATTATAACTAAACCATTATACTAGCAAACACTGAGGAAACTTATTGGCATCCTAAACGTGGCTATTGGACTTCTGTATAGTCCTACTAGTGCAAAGATATTTGCAGCACGTCTGCCTGCATTGCACACTCAAACTCATTATAACTAAGCCATTATACTAGCAAACACTGAGTGAACCTAGTGGCATCCTAAACGTGGCTATTGGACTTCTGTATAGTCCCAGTAGTGCAAAGATATTTGCAGCACGTCTGCCTGCATTGCACACTCAAACTCATTATAACTAAGCCATTATACTAGCAAACACTGAGTGAACCTAGTGGCATCCTAAACGTGGCTATTGGACTTCTGTATAGTCCCAGTAGTGCAAAGATATTTGCAGCACGTCTGCCTGCATTGCACACTCAAACTCATTATAACTAAGCCATTATACTAGCAAACACTAACACTGAGGAAACTTATTGGCATCCTAAACGTGGCTATTGGACTTCTGTATAGTCCCACTAGTGCAAAGATATTTGCAGCACGTCTGCCTGCATTGCACACTCAAACTCATTATAACTAAGCCATTATACTAGCAAACACTGAGGAAACTTATTGGCATCCTAAACGTGGCTATTGGACTTCTGTATAGTCCCACTAGTGCAAAGATATTTGCAGCACGTCTGCCTGCATTGCACACTCAAACTCTATATAACTAAGCCATTATACTAGCAAACACTGAGTGAACCTAGTGGCATCCTAAACGTGGCTATTGGACTTCTCTATAGTCCCACTAGTGCAAAGATATTTGCAGCACGTCTGCCTGCATTGCACACTCAAACTCATTATAACTAAGTCATCATACTAGCAAACACTGAGTGAACCTAGTGGCATCCTAAACGTGGCTTTTGGACTTCTGTATAGTCCCAGTAGTGCAAAGATATTTGCAGCACGTCTGCCTGCATTGCACACTCAAACTCATTATAACTAAGCCATTATACTAGCAAACACTGAGGAAACTTAGTGGCATCCTAAACGTGGCTATTGGACTTCTGTATAGTCCCACTAGTGCAAAGATATTTGCAGCACGTCTGCCTGCATTGCACACTCAAACTCATTATAACTAAGCCATTATACTAGCAAACACTGAGTGAACCTAGTGGCATCCTAAACGTGGCTATTGGACTTCTGTATAGTCCCACTAGTGCAAAGATATTTGCAGCACCTCTGCCTGCATTGCACACTTAAACTCATTATAACTAAGCCATTATACTAGCAAACACTGAGTGAACCTAGTGGCATCCTAAACGTGGCTATTGGACTTCTGTATAGTCCCACTAGTGCAAAGATATTTGCAGCACGTCTGCCTGCATTGCACACTCAAACTCATTATAACTAAGCCATTATACTAGCAAACACTGAGTGAACCTAGTGGCATCCTAAACGTGGCTATTGGACTTCTGTATAACCCCACTAGTGCAAAGATATTTGCAGCACGTCTGCCTGCATTGCACACTCAAACTCATTATAACTAAGCCATTATACTAGCAAACACTGAGTGAACCTAGTGGCATCCTAAACGTGGCTATTGGACTTCTGTATAGTCCCACTAGTGCAAAGATATTTGCAGCACGTCTGCCTGCATTGCACACTCAAACTCATTATAACTAAGCCATTATACTAGCAAACACTGAGTGAACCTAGTGGCATCCTAAACGTGGCTATTGGACTTCTGTATAGTCCCAGTAGTGCAAAGATATTTGCAGCATGTCTGCCTGCATTGCACACTCAAACTCATTATAACTAAGCCATTATACTAGCAAACACTGAGTGAACCTAGTGGCATCCTAAACGTGGCTATTGGACTTCTGTATAGTCCCACTAGTGCAAAGATATTTGCAGCACGTCTGCTTGCATTGCACACTCAAACTCATTATAACTAAGCCATTATACTAGCAAACACTGAGTGAACCTAGTGACATCCTAAACGTGGCTATTGGACTTCTGTATAGTCCCACTAGTGCAAAGATATTTGCAGCACGTCTGCCTGCATTGCACACTCAAACTCATTATAACTAAGTCATTATACTAGCAAACACTGAGTGAACCTAGTGGCATCCTAAACGTGGCTATTGGACTTCTGTTTAGTCCCGCTAGTGCAAAGATATTTGCAGCACGTCTGCCTGCATTGCACACTCAAACTCATTATAACTAAGCCATTATACCAGCAAACACTGAGTGAACCTAGTGGCATTCTAAACGTGGCTTTTGGACTTCTGTATAGTCCCAGTAGTGCAAAGATATTTGCAGCACGTCTGCCTGCATTGCACACTCAAACTCATTATAACTAAGCCATTATACTAGCAAACACTGAGTGAACCTAGTGGCATCCTAAACGTGGCTTTTGGACTTCTGTATAGTCCCACTAGTGCAAAGATATTTGCAGCACGTCTGCCTGCATTGCACACTCAAACTCTATATAACTAAGCCATTATACTAGCAAACACTGAGTGAACCTAGTGGCATCCTAAACGTGGCTATTGGACTTCTGTATAGTCCCACTAGTGCAAAGATATTTGCAGCACGTCTGCCTGCATTGCACACTCAAACTCATTATAACTAAGTCATTATACTAGTAAACACTGAGTGAACCTAGTGGCATCCTAAACGTGGCTTTTGGACTTCTGTATAGTCCCAGTAGTGCAAAGATATTTGCAGCACGTCTGCCTGCATTGCACACTCAAACTCATTATAACTAAGCCATTATACTAGCAAACACTGAGGAAACTTAGTGGCATCCTAAACGTGGCTATTGGACTTCTGTATAGTCCCACTAGTGCAAAGATATTTGCAGCACGTCTGCCTGCATTGCACACTCAAACTCATTATAACTAAGTCATTATACTAGCAAACACTGAGTGAACCTAGTGGCATCCTAAACGTGGCTTTTGGACTTCTGTACAGTCCCAGTAGTGCAAAGATATTTGCAGCACGTCTGCCTGCATTGCACACTCAAACTCATTATAACTAAGCCATTATACTAGCAAACACTGAGGAAACTTAGTGGCATCCTAAACGTGGCTATTGGACTTCTGTATAGTCCCACTAGTGCAAAGATATTTGCAGCACGTCTGCCTGCATTGCACACTCAAACTCATTATAACTAAGCCATTATACTAGCAAACACTGAGTGAACCTAGTGGCATCCTAAACGTGGCTATTGGACTTCTGTATAGTCCCACTAGTGCAAAGATATTTGCAGCACGTCTGCCTGCATTGCACACTCAAACTCATTATAACTAAGCCATTATACTAGCAAACACTGAGTGAACCTAGTGGCATCCTAAACGTGGCTATTGGACTTCTGTATAGTCCCAGTAGTGCAAAGATATTTGCAGCACGTCTGCCTGCATTGCACACTCAAACTCATTATAACTAAGCCATTATACTAGCAAACACTGAGGAAACTTATTGGCATCCTAAACGTGGCTATTGGACTTCTGTATAGTCCCACTAGTGCAAAGATATTTGCAGCACGTCTGCCTGCATTGCACACTCAAACTCATTATAACTAAGCCATTATACTAGCAAACACTGAGTGAACCTAGTGACATCCTAAACGTGGCTATTGGACTTCTGTATAGTCCCACTAGTGCAAAGATATTTGCAGCACGTCTGCCTGCATTGCACACTCAAACTCATTATAACTAAGCCATTATACTAGCAAACACTGAGTGAACCTAGTGGCATCCTAAACGTGGCTATTGGACTTCTGTATAGTCCCAGTAGTGCAAAGATATTTGCAGCACGTCTGCCTGCATTGCACACTCAAACTCATTATAACTAATCCATTATACTAGCGAACACTGAGGAAACTTATTGGCATCCTAAACGTGGCTATTGGACTTCTGTATAGTCCCACTAGTGCAAAGATATTTGCAGCACGTCTGCCTGCATTGCACACTCAAACTCATTATAACTAAGCCATTATACTAGCAAACACTGAGGAAACTTATTGGCATCCTAAACGTGGCTATTGGACTTCTGTATAGTCCCACTAGTGCAAAGATATTTGCAGCACGTCTGCCTGCATTGCACACTCAAACTCATTATAACTAAGCCATTATACTAGCAAACACTGAGTGAACCTAGGGGCATCCTAAACGTGGCTATTGGACTTCTGTATAGTCCCACTAGTGCAAAGATATTTGCAGCACGTCTGCCTGCATTGCACACTCAAACTCATTATAACTAAGTCATTATACTAGCAAACACTGAGTGAACCTAGTGGCATCCTAAACGTGGCTTTTGGATTTCTGTATAGTCCCAGTAGTGCAAAGATATTTGCAGCACGTCTGCCTGCATTGCACACTCAAACTCATTATAACTAAGCCATTATACTAGCAAACACTGAGTGAACCTAGTGGCATCCTAAACGTGGCTATTGGACTTCTGTTTAGTCCCGCTAGTGCAAAGATATTTGCAGCACGTCTGCCTGCATTGCACACTCAAACTCATTATAACTAAGCCATTATACCAGCAAACACTGAGTGAACCTAGTGGCATTCTAAACGTGGCTTTTGGACTTCTGTATAGTCCCAGTAGTGCAAAGATATTTGCAGCACGTCTGCCTGCATTGCACACTCAAACTCATTATAACTAAGCCATTATACTAGCAAACACTGAGTGAACCTAGTGGCATCCTAAACGTGGCTTTTGGACTTCTGTATAGTCCCACTAGTGCAAAGATATTTGCAGCACGTCTGCCTGCATTGCACACTCAAACTCTATATAACTAAGCCATTATACTAGCAAACACTGAGTGAACCTAGTGGCATCCTAAACGTGGCTATTGGACTTCTGTATAGTCCCACTAGTGCAAAGATATTTGCAGCACGTCTGCCTGCATTGCACACTCAAACTCATTATAACTAAGTCATTATACTAGTAAACACTGAGTGAACCTAGTGGCATCCTAAACGTGGCTTTTGGACTTCTGTATAGTCCCAGTAGTGCAAAGATATTTGCAGCACGTCTGCCTGCATTGCACACTCAAACTCATTATAACTAAGCCATTATACTAGCAAACACTGAGGAAACTTAGTGGCATCCTAAACGTGGCTATTGGACTTCTGTATAGTCCCACTAGTGCAAAGATATTTGCAGCACGTCTGCCTGCATTGCACACTCAAACTCATTATAACTAAGTCATTATACTAGCAAACACTGAGTGAACCTAGTGGCATCCTAAACGTGGCTTTTGGACTTCTGTATAGTCCCAGTAGTGCAAAGATATTTGCAGCACGTCTGCCTGCATTGCACACTCAAACTCATTATAACTAAGCCATTATACTAGCAAACACTGAGGAAACTTAGTGGCATCCTAAACGTGGCTATTGGACTTCTGTATAGTCCCACTAGTGCAAAGATATTTGCAGCACGTCTGCCTGCATTGCACACTCAAACTCATTATAACTAAGCCATTATACTAGCAAACACTGAGTGAACCTAGTGGCATCCTAAACGTGGCTATTGGACTTCTGTATAGTCCCACTAGTGCAAAGATATTTGCAGCACGTCTGCCTGCATTGCACACTCAAACTCATTATAACTAAGCCATTATACTAGCAAACACTGAGTGAACCTAGTGGCATCCTAAACGTGGCTATTGGACTTCTGTATAGTCCCAGTAGTGCAAAGATATTTGCAGCACGTCTGCCTGCATTGCACACTCAAACTCATTATAACTAAGCCATTATACTAGCAAACACTGAGGAAACTTATTGGCATCCTAAACGTGGCTATTGGACTTCTGTATAGTCCCACTAGTGCAAAGATATTTGCAGCACGTCTGCCTGCATTGCACACTCAAACTCATTATAACTAAGCCATTATACTAGCAAACACTGAGTGAACCTAGTGGCATCCTAAACGTGGCTATTGGACTTCTGTATAGTCCCACTAGTGCAAAGATATTTGCAGCACGTCTGCCTGCATTGCACACTCAAACTCATTATAACTAAGCCATTATACTAGCAAACACTGAGGAAACTTATTGGCATCCTAAACATGGCTATTGGACTTCTGTATAGTCCCACTAGTGCAAAGATATTTGCAGCACGTCTGCCTGCATTGCACACTCAAACTCTATATAACTAAGCCATTATACTAGCAAACACTGAGTGAACCTAGTGGCATCCTAAACGTGGCTATTGGACTTCTGTATAGTCCCACTAGTGCAAAGATATTTGCAGCACGTCTGCCTGCATTGCACACTCAAACTCATTATAACTAAGTCATTATACTAGCAAACACTGAGTGAACCTAGTGGCATCCTAAACGTGGCTTTTGGACTTCTGTATAGTCCCAGTAGTGCAAAGATATTTGCAGCACGTCTGCCTGCATTGCACACTCAAACTCATTATAACTAAGCCATTATACTAGCAAACACTGAGGAAACTTAGTGGCATCCTAAACGTGGCTATTGGACTTCTGTATAGTCCCACTAGTGCAAAGATATTTGCAGCACGTCTGCCTGCATTGCACACTCAAACTCATTATAACTAAGCCATTATACTAGCAAACACTGAGTGAACCTAGTGGCATCCTAAACGTGGCTATTGGACTTCTGTATAGTCCCACTAGTGCAAAGATATTTGCAGCACGTCTGCCTGCATTGCACACTCAAACTCATTATAACTAAGCCATTATACTAGCAAACACTGAGTGAACCTAGTGGCATCCTAAACGTGGCTATTGGACTTCTGTATAATCCCAGTAGTGCAAAGATATTTCCAGCACGTCTGCCTGCATTGCACACTCAAACTCATTATAACTAAGCGATTATACTAGCAAACACTGAGGAAACTTATTGGCATCCTAAACGTGGCTATTGGACTTCTGTATAGTCCCACTAGTGCAAAGATATTTGCAGCACGTCTGCCTGCATTGCACACTCAAACTCATTATAACTAAGCCATTATACTAGCAAACACTGAGTGAACCTAGTGGCATCCTAAACGTGGCTATTGGACTTCTGTATAGTCCCAGTAGTGCAAAGATATTTGCAGCACCTCTGCCTGCATTGCACACTCAAACTCATTATAACTAAGCCATTATACTAGCAAACACTGAGTGAACCTAGTGGCATCCTAAACGTGGCTATTGGACTTCTGTATAGTCCCAGTAGTGCAAAGATATTTGCAGCACGTCTGCCTGCATTGCACACTCAAACTCATTATAACTAAGCCATTATACCAGCAAACACTGAGTGAACCTAGTGGCATCCTAAACGTGGCTATTGGACTTCTGTATAGTTCCACTAGTGCAACGATATTTGCAGCACGTCTGCCTGCATTGCACACTCAAACTCATTGTTACTAAGCCATTATACTAGCAAACACTCAGTGTACCTAGTGGCATCCTAAACGTGGCTATTGGACTTCTATATAGTCCCAGTAGTGCAAAGATATTTGCAGCACGTCTGCCTGCATTGCACACTCAAACTCATTATAACTAAGCCATTATACCAGCAAACACTGAGTGAAACTAGTGGCATCCTAAACGTGGCTTTTGGACTTCTGTATAGTCCCAGTAGTGCAAAGATATTTGCAGCACGTCTGCCTGCATTGCACACTCAAACTCATTATAACTAAACCATTATACTAGCAAACACTGAGGAAACTTATTGGCATCCTAAACGTGGCTATTGGACTTCTGTATAGTCCCACTAGTGCAAAGATATTTGCAGCACGTCTGCCTGCATTGCACACTCAAACTCATTATAACTAAGCCATTATACTAGCAAACACTGAGTGAACCTAGTGGCATCCTAAACGTGGCTATTGGACTTCTGTATAGTCCCAGTAGTGCAAAGATATTTGCAGCACGTCTGCCTGCATTGCACACTCAAACTCATTATAACTAAGCCATTATACTAGCAAACACTGAGGAAACTTATTGGCATCCTAAACGTGGCTATTGGACTTCTGTATAGTCCCACTAGTGCAAAGATATTTGCAGCACGTCTGCCTGCATTGCACACTCAAACTCATTATAACTAAGCCATTATACTAGCAAACACTGAGGAAACTTATTGGCATGCTAAACGTGGCTATTGGACTTCTGTATAGTCCCACTAGTGCAAAGATATTTGCAGCACGTCTGCCTGCATTGCACACTCAAACTCTATATAACTAAGCCATTATACTAGCAAACACTGAGTGAACCTAGTGGCATCCTAAACGTGGCTATTGGACTTCTCTATAGTCCCACTAGTGCAAAGATATTTGCAGCACGTCTGCCTGCATTGCACACTCAAACTCATTATAACTAAGTCATCATACTAGCAAACACTGAGTGAACCTAGTGGCATCCTAAACGTGGCTTTTGGACTTCTGTATAGTCCCAGTAGTGCAAAGATATTTGCAGCACGTCTGCCTGCATTGCACACTCAAACTCATTATAACTAAGCCATTATACTAGCAAACACTGAGGAAACTTAGTGGCATCCTAAACGTGGCTATTGGACTTCTGTATAGTCCCACTAGTGCAAAGATATTTGCAGCACGTCTGCCTGCATTGCACACTCAAACTCATTATAACTAAGCCATTATACTAGCAAACACTGAGTGAACCTAGTGGCATCCTAAACGTGGCTATTGGACTTCTGTATAGTCCCACTAGTGCAAAGATATTTGCAGCACCTCTGCCTGCATTGCACACTTAAACTCATTATAACTAAGCCATTATACTAGCAAACACTGAGTTAACCTAGTGGCATCCTAAACGTGGCTATTGGACTTCTGTATAGTCCCACTAGTGCAAAGATATTTGCAGCACGTCTGCCTGCATTGCACACTCAAACTCATTATAACTAAGCCATTATACTAGCAAACACTGAGTGAACCTAGTGGCATCCTAAACGTGGCTATTGGACTTCTGTATAACCCCACTAGTGCAAAGATATTTGCAGCACGTCTGCCTGCATTGCACACTCAAACTCATTATAACTAAGCCATTATACTAGCAAACACTGAGTGAACCTAGTGGCATCCTAAACGTGGCTATTGGACTTCTGTATAGTCCCACTAGTGCAAAGATATTTGCAGCACGTCTGCCTGCATTGCACACTCAAACTCATTATAACTAAGCCATTATACTAGCAAACACTGAGTGAACCTAGTGGCATCCTAAACGTGGCTATTGGACTTCTGTATAGTCCCAGTAGTGCAACGATATTTGCAGCACGTCTGCCTGCATTGCACACTCAAACTCATTATAACTAAGCCATTATACTAGCAAACACTGAGGAAACTTATTGGCATCCTAAACGTGGCTATTGGACTTCTGTATAGTCCCACTAGTGCAAAGATATTTGCAGCACGTCTGCCTGCATTGCACACTCAAACTCATTATAACTAAGCCATTATACTAGCAAACACTGAGTGAACCTAGTGGCATCCTAAACGTGGCTATTGGACTTCTGTATAGTCCCAGTAGTGCAAAGATATTTGCAGCACGTCTGCCTGCATTGCACACTCAAACTCATTATAACTAAGCCATTATACTAGCAAACACTGAGTGAACCTAGTGGCATCCTAAACGTGGCTATTGGACTTCTGTATAGTCCCAGTAGTGCAAAGATATTTGCAGCACGTCTGCCTGCATTGCACACTCAAACTCATTATAACTAAGCCATTATACCAGCAAACACTGAGTGAACCTAGTGGCATCCTAAATGTGGCTATTGGACTTCTGTATAGTCCCACTAGTGCAACGATATTTGCAGCACGTCTGCCTGCATTGCACACTCAAACTCATTGTTACTAAGCAATTATACTAGCAAACACTCAGTGTACCTAGTGGCATCCTAAACGTGGCTATTGGACTTCTGTATAGTCCCAGTAGTGCAAAGATATTTGCAGCACCTCTGCCTGCATTGCACACTCAAACTCTATATAACTAAGCCATTATACTAGCAAACACTGAGTGAACCTAGTGGCATCCTAAACGTGGCTATTGGACTTCTGTATAGTCCCACTAGTGCAAAGATATTTGCAGCACGTCTGCCTGCATTGCACACTCAAACTCATTATAACTAAGCCATTATACTAGCAAACACTGAGGAAACTTATTGGCATGCTAAACGTGGCTATTGGACTTCTGTATAGTCCCACTAGTGCAAAGATATTTGCAGCACGTCTGCCTGCATTGCACACTCAAACTCTATATAACTAAGCCATTATACTAGCAAACACTGAGTGAACCTAGTGGCATCCTAAACGTGGCTATTGGACTTCTCTATAGTCCCACTAGTGCAAAGATATTTGCAGCACGTCTGCCTGCATTGCACACTCAAACTCATTATAACTAAGTCATCATACTAGCAAACACTGAGTGAACCTAGTGGCATCCTAAACGTGGCTTTTGGACTTCTGTATAGTCCCAGTAGTGCAAAGATATTTGCAGCACGTCTGCCTGCATTGCACACTCAAACTCATTATAACTAAGCCATTATACTAGCAAACACTGAGGAAACTTAGTGGCATCCTAAACGTGGCTATTGGACTTCTGTATAGTCCCACTAGTGCAAAGATATTTGCAGCACGTCTGCCTGCATTGCACACTCAAACTCATTATAACTAAGCCATTATACTAGCAAACACTGAGTGAACCTAGTGGCATCCTAAACGTGGCTATTGGACTTCTGTATAGTCCCACTAGTGCAAAGATATTTGCAGCACCTCTGCCTGCATTGCACACTTAAACTCATTATAACTAAGCCATTATACTAGCAAACACTGAGTTAACCTAGTGGCATCCTAAACGTGGCTATTGGACTTCTGTATAGTCCCACTAGTGCAAAGATATTTGCAGCACGTCTGCCTGCATTGCACACTCAAACTCATTATAACTAAGCCATTATACTAGCAAACACTGAGTGAACCTAGTGGCATCCTAAACGTGGCTATTGGACTTCTGTATAACCCCACTAGTGCAAAGATATTTGCAGCACGTCTGCCTGCATTGCACACTCAAACTCATTATAACTAAGCCATTATACTAGCAAACACTGAGTGAACCTAGTGGCATCCTAAACGTGGCTATTGGACTTCTGTATAGTCCCACTAGTGCAAAGATATTTGCAGCACGTCTGCCTGCATTGCACACTCAAACTCATTATAACTAAGCCATTATACTAGCAAACACTGAGTGAACCTAGTGGCATCCTAAACGTGGCTATTGGACTTCTGTATAGTCCCAGTAGTGCAACGATATTTGCAGCACGTCTGCCTGCATTGCACACTCAAACTCATTATAACTAAGCCATTATACTAGCAAACACTGAGGAAACTTATTGGCATCCTAAACGTGGCTATTGGACTTCTGTATAGTCCCACTAGTGCAAAGATATTTGCAGCACGTCTGCCTGCATTGCACACTCAAACTCATTATAACTAAGCCATTATACTAGCAAACACTGAGTGAACCTAGTGGCATCCTAAACGTGGCTATTGGACTTCTGTATAGTCCCAGTAGTGCAAAGATATTTGCAGCACGTCTGCCTGCATTGCACACTCAAACTCATTATAACTAAGCCATTATACTAGCAAACACTGAGTGAACCTAGTGGCATCCTAAACGTGGCTATTGGACTTCTGTATAGTCCCAGTAGTGCAAAGATATTTGCAGCACGTCTGCCTGCATTGCACACTCAAACTCATTATAACTAAGCCATTATACCAGCAAACACTGAGTGAACCTAGTGGCATCCTAAATGTGGCTATTGGACTTCTGTATAGTCCCACTAGTGCAACGATATTTGCAGCACGTCTGCCTGCATTGCACACTCAAACTCATTGTTACTAAGCAATTATACTAGCAAACACTCAGTGTACCTAGTGGCATCCTAAACGTGGCTATTGGACTTCTGTATAGTCCCAGTAGTGCAAAGATATTTGCAGCACCTCTGCCTGCATTGCACACTCAAACTCTATATAACTAAGCCATTATACTAGCAAACACTGAGTGAACCTAGTGGCATCCTAAACGTGGCTATTGGACTTCTGTATAGTCCCACTAGTGCAAAGATATTTGCAGCACGTCTGCCTGCATTGCACACTCAAACTCATTATAACTAAGTCATTATACTAGCAAACACTGAGTGAACCTAGTGGCATCCTAAACGTGGCTTTTGGACTTCTGTATAGTCCCAGTAGTGCAAAGATATTTGCAGCACGTCTGCCTGCATTGCACACTCAAACTCATTATAACTAAGCCTTCATACTAGCAAACACTGAGGAAAATTAGTGGCATCCTAAACGTGGCTATTGGACTTCTGTATAGTCCCAGTAGTGCAAAGATATTTGCAGCACGTCTGCCTGCATTGCACACTCAAACTCATTATAACTAAGCCATTATACTAGCAAACACTGAGGAAACTTATTGGCATCCTAAACGTGGCTATTGGACTTCTGTATAGTCCCACTAGTGCAAAGATATTTGCAGCACGTCTGCCTGCATTGCACACTCAAACTCATTATAACTAAGCCATTATACTAGCAAACACTGAGTGAACCTAGTGGCATCCTAAACGTGGCTATTGGACTTCTGTATAGTCCCACTAGTGCAAAGATATTTGCAGCACGTCTGCCTGCATTGCACACTCAAACTCATTATAACTAAGTCATTATACTAGCAAACACTGAGTGAACCTAGTGGCATCCTAAACGTGGCTATTGGACTTCTGTTTAGTCCCGCTAGTGCAAAGATATTTGCAGCACGTCTGCCTGCATTCCACACTCAAACTCATTATAACTAAGCCATTATACCAGCAAACACTGAGTGAACCTAGTGGCATCCTAAACGTGGCTTTTGGACTTCTGTATAGTCCCAGTAGTGCAAAGATATTTGCAGCACGTCTGCCTGCATTGCACACTCAAACTCATTATAACTAAGCCATTATACTAGCAAACACTGAGTGAACCTAGTGGCATCCTAAACGTGGCTTTTGGACTTCTGCATAGTCCCACTAGTGCAAAGATATTTGCAGCACGTCTGCCTGCATTGCACACTCAAACTCTATATAACTAAGCCATTATACTAGCAAACACTGAGTGAACCTAGTGGCATCCTAAACGGGGCTATTGGACTTCTGTATAGTCCCACTAGTGCAAAGATATTTGCAGCACGTCTGCCTGCATTGCACACTCAAACTCATTATAACTAAGTCATTATACTAGCAAACACTGAGTGAACCTAGTGGCATCCTAAACGTGGCTTTTGGACTTCTGTATAGTCCCAGTAGTGCAAAGATATTTGCAGCACGTCTGCCTGAATTGCACACTCAAACTCATTATAACTAAGCCATTATACTAGCAAACACTGAGGAAACTTAGTGGCATCCTAAACGTGGCTATTGGACTTCTGTATAGTCCCACTAGTGCAAAGATATTTGCAGCACGTCTGCCTGCATTGCACACTCAAACTCATTATAACTAAGTCATTATACTAGCAAACACTGAGTGAACCTAGTGGCATCCTAAACGTGGCTTTTGGACTTCTGTATAGTCCCAGTAGTGCAAAGATATTTGCAGCACGTCTGCCTGCATTGCACACTCAAACTCATTATAACTAAGCCATTATACTAGCAAACACTGAGGAAACTTAGTGGCATCCTAAACATGGCTATTGGACTTCTGTATAGTCCCACTAGTGCAAAGATATTTGCAGCACGTCTGCCTGCATTGCACACTCAAACTCATTATAACTAAGCCATTATACTAGCAAACACTGAGTGAACCTAGTGGCATCCTAAACGTGGCTATTGGACTTCTGTATAGTCCCACTAGTGCAAAGATATTTGCAGCACGTCTACCTGCATTGCACACTCAAACTCATTATAACTAAGCCATTATACTAGCAAACACTGAGTGAACCTAGTGGCATCCTAAACGTGGCTATTGGACTTCTGTATAGTCCCAGTAGTGCAAAGATATTTGCAGCACGTCTGCCTGCATTGCACACTCAAACTCATTATAACTAAGCCATTATACTAGCAAACACTGAGGAAACTTATTGGCATCCTAAACGTGGCTATTGGACTTCTGTATAGTCCCACTAGTGCAAAGATATTTGCAGCACGTCTGCCTGCATTGCACACTCAAACTCATTATAACTAAGCCATTATACTAGCAAACACTGAGTGAACCTAGTGGCATCCTAAACGTGGCTATTGGACTTCTGTATAGTCTCAGTAGTGCAAAGATATTTGCAGCACGTCTGCCTGCATTGCACACTCAAACTCATTATAACTAAGCCATTATACTAGCAAACACTGAGTGAACCTAGTGGCATCTTAAACGTGGCTATTGGACTTCTGTATAGTCCCAGTAGTGCAAAGATATTTGCAGCACGTCTGCCTGCATTGCACACTCAAACTCATTATAACTAAGCCATTATACCAGCAAACACTGAGTGAACCTAGTGGCATCCTAAACGTGGCTTTTGGACTTCTGTATAGTCCCACTAGTGCAACGATATTTGCAGCACGTCTGCCTGCATTGCACACTCAAACTCATTATAACTAAGCCATTATACCAGCAAACACTGAGTGAACCTAGTGGCATCCTAAACGTGGCTTTTGGACTTCTGTATAGTCCCAGTAGTGCAAAGATATTTGCAGCACGTCTGCCTGCATTGCACACTCAAACTCATTATAACTAAGCCTTCATACTAGCAAACACTGAGGAAAATTAGTGGCATCCTAAACGTGGCTATTGGACTTCTGTATAGTCCCAGTAGTGCAAAGATATTTGCAGCACGTCTGCCTGCATTGTACACTCAAACTCATTATAACTAAGCCATTATACTAGCAAACACTGAGGAAACTTATTGGCATCCTAAACGTGGCTATTGGACTTCTGTATAGTCCCACTAGTGCAAAGATATTTGCAGCACGTCTGCCTGCATTGCACACTCAAACTCATTATAACTAAGCCATTATACTAGCAAACACTGAGTGAACCTAGTGGCATCCTAAACGTGGCTATTGGACTTCTGTATAGTCCCACTAGTGCAAAGATATTTGCAGCACGTCTGCCTGCATTGCACACTCAAACTCATTATAACTAAGTCATTATACTAGCAAACACTGAGTGAACCTAGTGGCATCCTAAACGTGGCTATTGGACTTCTGTTTAGTCCCGCTAGTGCAAAGATATTTGCAGCACGTCTGCCTGCATTCCACACTCAAACTCATTATAACTAAGCCATTATACCAGCAAACACTGAGTGAACCTAGTGGCATCCTAAACGTGGCTTTTGGACTTCTGTATAGTCCCAGTAGTGCAAAGATATTTGCAGCACGTCTGCCTGCATTGCACACTCAAACTCATTATAACTAAGCCATTATACTAGCAAACACTGAGTGAACCTAGTGGCATCCTAAACGTGGCTTTTGGACTTCTGCATAGTCCCACTAGTGCAAAGATATTTGCAGCACGTCTGCCTGCATTGCACACTCAAACTCTATATAACTAAGCCATTATACTAGCAAACACTGAGTGAACCTAGTGGCATCCTAAACGGGGCTATTGGACTTCTGTATAGTCCCACTAGTGCAAAGATATTTGCAGCACGTCTGCCTGCATTGCACACTAAAACTCATTATAACTAAGTCATTATACTAGCAAACACTGAGTGAACCTAGTGGCATCCTAAACGTGGCTTTTGGACTTCTGTATAGTCCCAGTAGTGCAAAGATATTTGCAGCACGTCTGCCTGCATTGCACACTCAAACTCATTATAACTAAGCCATTATACTAGCAAACACTGAGGAAACTTAGTGGTATCCTAAACGTGGCTATTGGACTTCTGTATAGTCCCACTAGTGCAAAGATATTTGCAGCACGTCTGCCTGCATTGCACACTCAAACTCATTATAACTAAGTCATTATACTAGCAAACACTGAGTGAACCTAGTGGCATCCTAAACGTGGCTTTTGGACTTCTGTATAGTCCCAGTAGTGCAAAGATATTTGCAGCACGTCTGCCTGCATTGCACACTCAAACTCATTATAACTAAGCCATTATACTAGCAAACACTGAGGAAACTTAGTGGCATCCTAAACGTGGCTATTGGACTTCTGTATAGTCCCACTAGTGCAAAGATATTTGCAGCACGTCTGCCTGCATTGCACACTCAAACTCATTATAACTAAGCCATTATACTAGCAAACACTGAGTGAACCTAGTGGCATCCTAAACGTGGCTATTGGACTTCTGTATAGTCCCACTAGTGCAAAGATATTTGCAGCACGTCTACCTGCATTGCACACTCAAACTCATTATAACTAAGCCATTATACTAGCAAACACTGAGTGAACCTAGTGGCATCCTAAACGTGGCTATTGGACTTCTGTATAGTCCCAGTAGTGCAAAGATATTTGCAGCACGTCTGCCTGCATTGCACACTCAAACTCATTATAACTAAGCCATTATACTAGCAAACACTGAGGAAACTTATTGGCATCCTAAACGTGGCTATTGGACTTCTGTATAGTCCCACTAGTGCAAAGATATTTGCAGCACGTCTGCCTGCATTGCACACTCAAACTCATTATAACTAAGCCATTATACTAGCAAACACTGAGTGAACCTAGTGGCATCCTAAACGTGGCTATTGGACTTCTGTATAGTCTCAGTAGTGCAAAGATATTTGCAGCACGTCTGCCTGCATTGCACACTCAAACTCATTATAACTAAGCCATTATACTAGCAAACACTGAGTGAACCTAGTGGCATCTTAAACGTGGCTATTGGACTTCTGTATAGTCCCAGTAGTGCAAAGATATTTGCAGCACGTCTGCCTGCATTGCACACTCAAACTCATTATAACTAAGCCATTATACCAGCAAACACTGAGTGAACCTAGTGGCATCCTAAACGTGGCTTTTGGACTTCTGTATAGTCCCACTAGTGCAACGATATTTGCAGCACGTCTGCCTGCATTGCACACTCAAACTCATTATAACTAAGCCATTATACCAGCAAACACTGAGTGAACCTAGTGGCATCCTAAACGTGGCTTTTGGACTTCTGTATAGTCCCAGTAGTGCAAAGATATTTGCAGCACGTCTGCCTGCATTGCACACTCAAACTCATTATAACTAAACCATTATACTAGCAAACACTTAGGAAACTTATTGGCATCCTAAACGTGGCTATTGGACTTCTGTATAGTCCCACTAGTGCAAAGATATTTGCAGCACGTCTGCCTGCATTGCACACTCAAACTCATTATAACTAAGCCATTATACTAGCAAACACTGAGTGAACCTAGTGGCATCCTAAACGTGGCTATTGGACTTCTGTATAGTCCCAGTAGTGCAAAGATATTTGCAGCACGTCTGCCTGCATTGCACACTCAAACTCATTATAACTAAGCCATTATACTAGCAAACACTGAGTGAACCTAGTAGCATCCTAAACGTGGCTATTGGACTTCTGTATAGTCCCACTAGTGCAAAGATATTTGCAGCACGTCTGCCTGCATTGCACACTCAAACTCATTATAACTAAGCCATTATACTAGCAAACACTGAGTGAACCTAGTGGCATTCTAAACGTGGCTATTGGACTTCTGTATAGTCCCAGTAGTGCAAAGATATTTGCAGCACGTCTGCCTGCATTGCACACTCAAACTCATTATAACTAAGCCATTATACCAGCAAACACTGAGTGAACCTAGTGGCATCCTAAACGTGGCTATTGGACTTCTGTATAGTCCCGCTAGTGCAAAGATATTTGCAGCACGTCTGCCTGCATTGCACACTCAAACTCATTATAACTAAGTCATTATACTAGCAAACACTGAGTGAACCTAGTGGCATCCTAAACGTGGCTTTTGGATTTCTGTATAGTCCCAGTAGTGCAAAGATATTTGCAGCACGTCTGCCTGCATTGCACACTCAAACTCATTATAACTAAGCCATTATACTAGCAAACACTGAGTGAACCTAGTGGCATCCTAAACGTGGCTATTGGACTTCTGTTTAGTCCCGCTAGTGCAAAGATATTTGCAGCACGTCTGCCTGCATTGCACACTCAAACTCATTATAACTAAGCCATTATACCAGCAAACACTGAGTGAACCTAGTGGCATTCTAAACGTGGCTTTTGGACTTCTGTATAGTCCCAGTAGTGCAAAGATATTTGCAGCACGTCTGCCTGCATTGCACACTCCAACTCATTATAACTAAGCCATTATACTAGCAAACACTGAGTGAACCTAGTGGCATCCTAAACGTGGCTTTTGTACTTCTGTATAGTCCCACTAGTGCAAAGATATTTGCAGCACGTCTGCCTGCATTGCACACTCAAACTCTATATAACTAAGCCATTATACTAGCAAACACTGAGTGAACCTAGTGGCATCCTAAACGTGGCTATTGGACTTCTGTATAGTCCCACTAGTGCAAAGATATTTGCAGCACGTCTGCCTGCATTGCACACTCAAACTCATTATAACTAAGTCATTATACTAGTAAACACTGAGTGAACCTAGTGGCATCCTAAACGTGGCTTTTGGACTTCTGTATAGTCCCAGTAGTGCAAAGATATTTGCAGCACGTCTGCCTGCATTGCACACTCAAACTCATTATAACTAAGCCATTATACTAGCAAACACTGAGGAAACTTAGTGGCATCCTAAACGTGGCTATTGGACTTCTGTATAGTCCCACTAGTGCAAAGATATTTGCAGCACGTCTGCCTGCATTGCACACTCAAACTCATTATAACTAAGTCATTATACTAGCAAACACTGAGTGAACCTAGTGGCATCCTAAACGTGGCTTTTGGACTTCTGTATAGTCCCAGTAGTGCAAAGATATTTGCAGCACGTCTGCCTGCATTGCACACTCAAACTCATTATAATTTAGCCATTATACTAGCAAACACTGAGGAAACTTAGTGGCATCCTAAACGTGGCTATTGGACTTCTGTATAGTCCCACTAGTGCAAAGATATTTGCAGCACGTCTGCCTGCATTGCACACTCAAACTCATTATAACTAAGCCATTATACTAGCAAACACTGAGTGAACCTAGTGGCATCCTAAACGTGGCTATTGGACTTCTGTATAGTCCCACTAGTGCAAAGATATTTGCAGCACGTCTGCCTGCATTGCACACTCAAACTCATTATAACTAAGCCATTATACTAGCAAACACTGAGTGAACCTAGTGGCATCCTAAACGTGGCTATTGGACTTCTGTATAGTCCCAGTAGTGCAAAGATATTTGCAGCACGTCTGCCTGCATTGCACACTCAAACTCATTATAACTAAGCCATTATACTAGCAAACACTGAGGAAACTTATTGGCATCCTAAACGTGGCTATTGGACTTCTGTATAGTCCCACTAGTGCAAAGATATTTGCAGCACGTCTGCCTGCATTGCACACTCAAACTCATTATAACTAAGCCATTATACTAGCAAACACTGAGTGAACCTAGTGGCATCCTAAACGTGGCTATTGGACTTCTGTATAGTCCCAGTAGTGCAAAGATATTTGCAGCACGTCTGCCTGCATTGCACACTCAAACTCATTATAACTAAGCCATTATACTAGCAAACACTGAGGAAACTTATTGGCATCCTAAACGTGGCTATTGGACTTCTGTATAGTCCCACTAGTGCAAAGATATTTGCAGCACGTCTGCCTGCATTGCACACTCAAACTCATTATAACTAAGCCATTATACTAGCAAACACTGAGGAAACTTATTGGCATCCTAAACATGGCTATTGGACTTCTGTATAGTCCCACTAGTGCAAAGATATTTGCAGCACGTCTGCCTGCATTGCACACTCAAACTCTATATAACTAAGCCATTATACTAGCAAACACTGAGTGAACCTAGTGGCATCCTAAACGTGGCTATTGGACTTCTGTATAGTCCCACTAGTGCAAAGATATTTGCAGCACGTCTGCCTGCATTGCACACTCAAACTCATTATAACTAAGTCATTATACTAGCAAACACTGAGTGAACCTAGTGGCATCCTAAACGTGGCTTTTGGACTTCTGTATAGTCCCAGTAGTGCAAAGATATTTGCAGCACGTCTGCCTGCATTGCACACTCAAACTCATTATAACTAAGCCATTATACTAGCAAACACTGAGGAAACTTAGTGGCATCCTAAACGTGGCTATTGGACTTCTGTATAGTCCCACTAGTGCAAAGATATTTGCAGCACGTCTGCCTGCATTGCACACTCAAACTCATTATAACTAAGCCATTATACTAGCAAACACTGAGTGAACCTAGTGGCATCCTAAACGTGGCTATTGGACTTCTGTATAGTCCCACTAGTGCAAAGATATTTGCAGCACGTCTGCCTGCATTGCACACTCAAACTCATTATAACTAAGCCATTATACTAGCAAACACTGAGTGAACCTAGTGGCATCCTAAACGTGGCTATTGGACTTCTGTATAATCCCAGTAGTGCAAGGATATTTCCAGCACGTCTGCCTGCATTGCACACTCAAACTCATTATAACTAAGCCATTATACTGTCACGCTCCCCGGGTCCTCACCCCCGCTCCCCGGCTCACCTGCCACGCTGCCCGCTCCTCAGCCCCCGGATTCCGTCCGTCCCAGGCCCCCTGGTCCCCGATCCCGGCGCCCGACGGCTTCCCAGGACCTGGCCGGCTCCCCTGCGTCCTCCCCTCAGCCTCCTTCCCTGGCTTCTGGCACCCGGGCGGCGCGCATGCGCGTTAGGGCGCGCGCGCGGTCACTGACCCTTTCTTAAAGGGCCAGCGTCCATTAACAGGAAATGAGGTTGAACAGGTACTGGGTATAAAGGGGGTTAGTGTCCAAGGGGGCGGGGCCTGATCTTCGTGTTCCCTGAGCTAGGAGTCAGGTCTCCTGGTGTTTATGTGCCTGTACTCACCTATCTCTCTTTGTAGAGCCGTACCTGCCTCGCCATCCCGTCTGCCGTATCCTGAACCCCGCACACTGTCCGTCTGCCATCTGACAGTCCGTACCATCTCGGATCCCTGCGGTGACCCGTCATCTCGCTCCTGAGGTTCCGGACCCCGCCTGATATCATCTCGGCTTCCGAACCTGAGCTACGTCACCAGGACTACCATCTGTGACACCGTGGTCCCAGGGACTCCTCCGCTGCCTTCACTTGCACGGACTGTTCTGCTGCCCATCAGTGCTTCAGCTGCCGGACTCCCTACCACCATCTTAAGAGTTCGGTCGAGTGGATCCACCTCCTGGGTCGGCCCGACCGCCCGGCCGTGACATATACTAGCAAACACTGAGGAAACTTATTGGCATCCTAAACGTGGCTATTGGACTTCTGTATAGTCCCACTAGTGCAAAGATATTTGCAGCACGTCTGCCTGCATTGCACACTCAAACTCATTATAACTAAGCCATTATACTAGCAAACACTGAGTGAACCTAGTGGCATCCTAAACGTGGCTATTGGACTTCTGTATAGTCCCAGTAGTGCAAAGATATTTGCAGCACCTCTGCCTGCATTGCACACTCAAACTCATTATAACTAAGCCATTATACTAGCAAACACTGAGTGAACCTAGTGGCATCCTAAACGTGGCTATTGGACTTCTGTATAGTCCCAGTAGTGCAAAGATATTTGCAGCACGTCTGCCTGCATTGCACACTCAAACTCATTATAACTAAGCCATTATACCAGCAAACACTGAGTGAACCTAGTGGCATCCTAAACGTGGCTATTGGACTTCTGTATAGTTCCACTAGTGCAACGATATTTGCAGCACGTCTGCCTGCATTGCACACTCAAACTCATTGTTACTAAGCCATTATACTAGCAAACACTCAGTGTACCTAGTGGCATCCTAAACGTGGCTATTGGACTTCTATATAGTCCCAGTAGTGCAAAGATATTTGCAGCACGTCTGCCTGCATTGCACACTCAAACTCATTATAACTAAGCCATTATACCAGCAAACACTGAGTGAAACTAGTGGCATCCTAAACGTGGCTTTTGGACTTCTGTATAGTCCCAGTAGTGCAAAGATATTTGCAGCACGTCTGCCTGCATTGCACACTCAAACTCATTATAACTAAACCATTATACTAGCAAACACTGAGGAAACTTATTGGCATCCTAAACGTGGCTATTGGACTTCTGTATAGTCCCACTAGTGCAAAGATATTTGCAGCACGTCTGCCTGCATTGCACACTCAAACTCATTATAACTAAGCCATTATACTAGCAAACACTGAGTGAACCTAGTGGCATCCTAAACGTGGCTATTGGACTTCTGTATAGTCCCAGTAGTGCAAAGATATTTGCAGCACGTCTGCCTGCATTGCACACTCAAACTCATTATAACAAAGCCATTATACTAGCAAACACTGAGTGAACCTAGTGGCATCCTAAACGTGGCTATTGGACTTCTGTATAGTCCCAGTAGTGCAAAGATATTTGCAGCACGTCTGCCTGCATTGCACACTCAAACTCATTATAACTAAGCCATTATACTAGCAAACACTGAGGAAACTTATTGGCATCCTAAACGTGGCTATTGGACTTCTGTATAGTCCCACTAGTGCAAAGATATTTGCAGCACGTCTGCCTGCATTGCACACTCAAACTCATTATAACTAAGCCATTATACTAGCAAACACTGAGGAAACTTATTGGCATCCTAAACGTGGCTATTGGACTTCTGTATAGTCCCACTAGTGCAAAGATATTTGCAGCACGTCTGCCTGCATTGCACACTCAAACTCTATATAACTAAGCCATTATACTAGCAAACACTGAGTGAACCTAGTGGCATCCTAAACGTGGCTATTGGACTTCTCTATAGTCCCACTAGTGCAAAGATATTTGCAGCACGTCTGCCTGCATTGCACACTCAAACTCATTATAACTAAGTCATCATACTAGCAAACACTGAGTGAACCTAGTGGCATCCTAAACGTGGCTTTTGGACTTCTGTATAGTCCCAGTAGTGCAAAGATATTTGCAGCACGTCTGCCTGCATTGCACACTCAAACTCATTATAACTAAGCCATTATACTAGCAAACACTGAGGAAACTTAGTGGCATCCTAAACGTGGCTTTTGGACTTCTGTATAGTCCCACTAGTGCAAAGATATTTGCAGCACGTCTGCCTGCATTGCACACTCAAACTCATTATAACTAAGCCATTATACTAGCAAACACTGAGTTAACCTAGTGGCATCCTAAACGTGGCTATTGGACTTCTGTATAGTCCCACTAGTGCAAAGATATTTGCAGCACGTCTGCCTGCATTGCACACTCAAACTCATTATAACTAAGCCATTATACTAGCAAACACTGAGTGAACCTAGTGGCATCCTAAACGTGGCTATTGGACTTCTGTATAACCCCACTAGTGCAAAGATATTTGCAGCACGTCTGCCTGCATTGCACACTCAAACTCATTATAACTAAGCCATTATACTAGCAAACACTGAGTGAACCTAGTGGCATCCTAAACGTGGCTATTGGACTTCTGTATAGTCCCACTAGTGCAAAGATATTTGCAGCACGTCTGCCTGCATTGCACACTCAAACTCATTATAACTAAGCCATTATACTAGCAAACACTGAGTGAACCTAGTGGCATCCTAAACGTGGCTATTGGACTTCTGTATAGTCCCAGTAGTGCAACGATATTTGCAGCACGTCTGCCTGCATTGCACACTCAAACTCATTATAACTAAGCCATTATACTAGCAAACACTGAGGAAACTTATTGGCATCCTAAACGTGGCTATTGGACTTCTGTATAGTCCCACTAGTGCAAAGATATTTGCAGCACGTCTGCCTGCATTGCACACTCAAACTCATTATAACTAAGCCATTATACTAGCAAACACTGAGTGAACCTAGTGGCATCCTAAACGTGGCTATTGGACTTCTGTATAGTCCCAGTAGTGCAAAGATATTTGCAGCACGTCTGCCTGCATTGCACACTCAAACTCATTATAACTAAGCCATTATACTAGCAAACACTGAGTGAACCTAGTGGCATCCTAAACGTGGCTATTGGACTTCTGTATAGTCCCACTAGTGCAAAGATATTTGCAGCACGTCTGCCTGCATTGCACACTCAAACTCATTATAACTAAGTCATTATACTAGCAAACACTGAGTGAACCTAGTGGCATCCTAAACGTGGCTTTTGGACTTCTGTATAGTCCCAGTAGTGCAAAGATATTTGCAGCACGTCTGCCTGCATTGCACACTCAAACTCATTATAACTAAGCCTTCATACTAGCAAACACTGAGGAAAATTAGTGGCATCCTAAACGTGGCTATTGGACTTCTGTATAGTCCCAGTAGTGCAAAGATATTTGCAGCACGTCTGCCTGCATTGCACACTCAAACTCATTATAACTAAGCCATTATACTAGCAAACACTGAGGAAACTTATTGGCATCCTAAACGTGGCTATTGGACTTCTGTATAGTCCCACTAGTGCAAAGATATTTGCAGCACGTCTGCCTGCATTGCACACTCAAACTCATTATATCTAAGCCATTATACTAGCAAACACTGAGTGAACCTAGTGGCATCCTAAACGTGGCTATTGGACTTCTGTATAGTCCGACTAGTGCAAAGATATTTGCAGCACGTCTGCCTGCATTGCACACTCAAACTCATTATAACTAAGTCATTATACTAGCAAACACTGAGTGAACCTAGTGGCATCCTAAACGTGGCTATTGGACTTCTGTTTAGTCCCGCTAGTGCAAAGATATTTGCAGCACGTCTGCCTGCATTCCACACTCAAACTCATTATAACTAAGCCATTATACCAGCAAACACTGAGTGAACCTAGTGGCATCCTAAACGTGGCTTTTGGACTTCTGTATAGTCCCAGTAGTGCAAAGATATTTGCAGCACGTCTGCCTGCATTGCACACTCAAACTCATTATAACTAAGCCATTATACTAGCAAACACTGAGTGAACCTAGTGGCATCCTAAACGTGCCTTTTGGACTTCTGCATAGTCCCACTAGTGCAAAGATATTTGCAGCACGTCTGCCTGCATTGCACACTCAAACTCTATATAACTAAGCCATTATACTAGCAAACACTGAGTGAACCTAGTGGCATCCTAAACGGGGCTATTGGACTTCTGTATAGTCCCACTAGTGCAAAGATATTTGCAGCACGTCTGCCTGCATTGCACACTCAAACTCATTATAACTAAGTCATTATACTAGCAAACACTGAGTGAACCTAGTGGCATCCTAAACGTGGCTTTTGGACTTCTGTATAGTCCCAGTAGTGCAAAGATATTTGCAGCACGTCTGCCTGCATTGCACACTCAAACTCATTATAACTAAGCCATTATACTAGCAAACACTGAGGAAACTTAGTGGCATCCTAAACGTGGCTATTGGACTTCTGTATAGTCCCACTAGTGCAAAGATATTTGCAGCACGTCTGCCTGCATTGCACACTCAAACTCATTATAACTAAGTCATTATACTAGCAAACACTGAGTGAACCTAGTGGCATCCTAAACGTGGCTTTTGGACTTCTGTATAGTCCCAGTAGTGCAAAGATATTTGCAGCACGTCTGCCTGCATTGCACACTCAAACTCATTATAACTAAGCCATTATACTAGCAAACACTGAGGAAACTTAGTGGCATCCTAAACGTGGCTATTGGACTTCTGTATAGTCCCACTAGTGCAAAGATATTTGCAGCACGTCTGCCTGCATTGCACACTCAAACTCATTATAACTAAGCCATTATACTAGCAAACACTGAGTGAACCTAGTGGCATCCTAAACGTGGCTATTGGACTTCTGTATAGTCCCACTAGTGCAAAGATATTTGCAGCACGTCTACCTGCATTGCACACTCAAACTCATTATAACTAAGCCATTATACTAGCAAACACTGAGTGAACCTAGTGGCATCCTAAACGTGGCTATTGGACTTCTGTATAGTCCCAGTAGTGCAAAGATATTTGCAGCACGTCTGCCTGCATTGCACACTCAAACTCATTATAACTAAGCCATTATACTAGCAAACACTGAGGAAACTTATTGGCATCCTAAACGTGGCTATTGGACTTCTGTATAGTCCCACTAGTGCAAAGATATTTGCAGCACGTCTGCCTGCATTGCACACTCAAACTCATTATAACTAAGCCATTATACTAGCAAACACTGAGTGAACCTAGTGGCATCCTAAACGTGGCTATTGGACTTCTGTATAGTCTCAGTAGTGCAAAGATATTTGCAGCACGTCTGCCTGCATTGCACACTCAAACTCATTATAACTAAGCCATTATACTAGCAAACACTGAGTGAACCTAGTGGCATCTTAAACGTGGCTATTGGACTTCTGTATAGTCCCAGTAGTGCAAAGATATTTGCAGCACGTCTGCCTGCATTGCACACTCAAACTCATTATAACTAAGCCATTATACCAGCAAACACTGAGTGAACCTAGTGGCATCCTAAACGTGGCTATTGGACTTCTGTATAGTCCCACTAGTGCAACGATATTTGCAGCACGTCTGCCTGCATTGCACACTCAAACTCATTATAACTAAGCCATTATACCAGCAAACACTGAGTGAACCTAGTGGCATCCTAAACGTGGCTTTTGGACTTCTGTATAGTCCCAGTAGTGCAAAGATATTTGCAGCACGTCTGCCTGCATTGCACACTCAAACTCATTATAACTAAACCATTATACTAGCAAACACTTAGGAAACTTATTGGCATCCTAAACGTGGCTATTGGACTTCTGTATAGTCCCACTAGTGCAAAGATATTTGCAGCACGTCTGCCTGCATTGCACACTCCAACTCATTATAACTAAGCCATTATACTAGCAAACACTGAGTGAACCTAGTGGCATCCTAAACGTGGCTATTGGACTTCTGTATAGTCCCAGTAGTGCAAAGATATTTGCAGCACGTCTGCCTGCATTGCACACTCAAACTCATTATAACTAAGCCATTATACTAGCAAACACTGAGTGAACCTAGTAGCATCCTAACGTGGCTATTGGACTTCTGTATAGTCCCACTAGTGCAAAGATATTTGCAGCACGTCTGCCTGCATTGCACACTCAAACTCATTATAACTAAGCCATTATACTAGCAAACACTGAGTGAACCTAGTGGCATCCTAAACGTGGCTATTGGACTTCTGTATAGTCGCAGTAGTGCAAAGATATTTGCAGCACGTCTGCCTGCATTGCACACTCAAACTCATTATAACTAAGCCATTATACTAGCAAACACTGAGTGAACCTAGTAGCATCCTAACGTGGCTATTGGACTTCTGTATAGTCCCACTAGTGCAAAGATATTTGCAGCACGTCTGCCTGCATTGCACACTCAAACTCATTATAACTAAGCCATTATACTAGCAAACACTGAGTGAACCTAGTGGCATCCTAAACGTGGCTATTGGACTTCTGTATAGTCCCAGTAGTGCAAAGATATTTGCAGCACGTCTGCCTGCATTGCACACTCAAACTCATTATAACTAAGCCATTATACTAGCAAACACTGAGTGAACCTAGTAGCATCCTAACGTGGCTATTGGACTTCTGTATAGTCCCACTAGTGCAAAGATATTTGCAGCACGTCTGCCTGCATTGCACACTCAAACTCATTATAACTAAGCCATTATACTAGCAAACACTGAGTGAACCTAGTGGCATTCTAAACGTGGCTATTGGACTTCTGTATAGTCCCAGTAGTGCAAAGATATTTGCAGCACGTCTGCCTGCATTGCACACTCAAACTCATTATAACTAAGCCATTATACCAGCAAACACTGAGTGAACCTAGTGGCATCCTAAACGTGGCTATTGGACTTCTGTATAGTCCCGCTAGTGCAAAGATATTTGCAGCACGTCTGCCTGCATTGCACACTCAAACTCATTATAACTAAGCCATTATACCAGCAAACACTGAGTGAACCTAGTGGCATCCTAAACGTGGCTTTTGGACTTCTGTATAGTCCCAGTAGTGCAAAGATATTTGCAGCACGTCTGCCTGCATTGCACACTCAAACTCATTATAACTAAGCCATTATACTAGCAAACACTGAGTGAACCTAGTGGCATCCTAAACGTGGCTATTGGACTTCTGTATAGTCCCACTAGTGCAAAGATATTTGCAGCACGTCTGCCTGCATTGCACACTCAAACTCTATATAACTAAGCCATTATACTAGCAAACACTGAGTGAACCTAGTGGCATCCTAAACGTGGCTATTGGACTTCTGTATAGTCCCACTAGTGCAAAGATATTTGCAGCACGTCTGCCTGCATTGCACACTCAAACTCATTATAACTAAGTCATTATACTAGCAAACACTGAGTGAACCTAGTGGCATCCTAAACGTGGCTTTTGGACTTCTGTATAGTCCCAGTAGTGCAAAGATATTTGCAGCACATCTGCCTGCATTGCACACTCAAACTCATTATAACTAAGCCTTTATACTAGCAAACACTGAGGAAACTTAGTGGCATCCTAAACGTGGCTATTGGACTTCTGTATAGTCCCAGTAGTGCAAAGATATTTGCAGCACGTCTGCCTGCATTGCACACTCAAACTCATTATAACTAATCCATTATACTAGCAAACACTGAGGAAACTTATTGGCATCCTAAACGTGGCTATTGGACTTCTGTATAGTCCCACTAGTGCAAAGATATTTGCAGCACGTCTGCCTGCATTGCACACTCAAACTCATTATAACTAAGCCATTATACTAGCAAACACTGAGTGAACCTAGTGGCATCCTAAACGTGGCTATTGGACTTCTGTTTAGTCCCGCTAGTGCAAAGATATTTGCAGCACGTCTGCCTGCATTGCACACTCAAACTCATTATAACTAAGCCATTATACCAGCAAACACTGAGTGAACCTAGTGGCATCCTAAACGTGGCTTTTGGACTTCTGTATAGTCCCAGTAGTGCAAAGATATTTGCAGCACGTCTGCCTGCATTGCACACTCAAACTCATTATAACTAAGCCATTATACCAGCAAACACTGAGTGAACCTAGTGGCATCCTAAACGTGGCTATTGGACTTCTGTATAGTCCCGCTAGTGCAAAGATATTTGCAGCACGTCTGCCTGCATTGCACACTCAAACTCATTATAACTAAGCCATTATACCAGCAAACACTGAGTGAACCTAGTGGCATCCTAAACGTGGCTTTTGGACTTCTGTATAGTCCCAGTAGTGCAAAGATATTTGCAGCACGTCTGCCTGCATTGCACACTCAAACTCATTATAACTAAGCCATTATACTAGCAAACACTGAGTGAACCTAGTGGCATCCTAAACGTGGCTATTGGACTTCTGTATAGTCCCACTAGTGCAAAGATATTTGCAGCACGTCTGCCTGCATTGCACACTCAAACTCTATATAACTAAGCCATTATACTAGCAAACACTGAGTGAACCTAGTGGCATCTTAAACGTGGCTATTGGACTTCTGTATAGTCCCACTAGTGCAAAGATATTTGCAGCACGTCTGCCTGCATTGCACACTCAAACTCATTATAACTAAGTCATTATACTAGCAAACACTGATTGAACCTAGTGGCATCCTAAACGTGGCTTTTGGACTTCTGTATAGTCCCAGTAGTGCAAAGATATTTGCAGCACGTCTGCCTGCATTGCACACTCAAACTCATTATAACTAAGCCTTTATACTAGCAAACACTGAGGAAACTTAGTGGCATCCTAAACGTGGCTATTGGACTTCTGTATAGTCCCAGTAGTGCAAAGATATTTGCAGCACGTCTGCCTGCATTGCACACTCAAACTCATTATAACTAAGCCATTATACTAGCAAACACTGAGTGAACCTAGTGGCATCCTAAACGTGGCTATTGGACTTCTGTATAGTCCCAGTAGTGCAAAGATATTTGCAGCACGTCTGCCTGCATTGCACACTCAAACTCATTATAACTAAGCCATTATACCAGCAAACACTGAGTGAACCTAGTGGCATCCTAAACGTGGCTATTGGACTTCTGTATAGTCCCACTAGTGCAACGATATTTGCAGCATGTCTGCCTGCATTGCACACTCAAACTCATTATAACTAAGCCATTATACCAGCAAAAACTGAGTGAACCTAGTGGCATCCTAAACGTGGCTTTTGGACTTCTGTATAGTCCCAGTAGTGCAAAGATATTTGCAGCACGTCTGCCTGCATTGCACACTCAAACTCATTATAACTAAACCATTATACTAGCAAACACTTAGGAAACTTATTGGCATCCTAAACGTGGCTATTGGACTTCTGTATAGTCCCACTAGTGCAAAGATATTTGCAGCACGTCTGCCTGCATTGCACACTCAAACTCATTATAACTAAGCCATTATACTAGCAAACACTGAGTGAACCTAGTGGCATCCTAAACGTGGCTATTGGACTTCTGTATAGTCCCAGTAGTGCAAAGATATTTGCAGCACGTCTGCCTGCATTGCACACTCAAACTCATTATAACTAAGCCATTATACTAGCAAACACTGAGTGAACCTAGTAGCATCCTAAACGTGGCTATTGGACTTCTGTATAGTCCCACTAGTGCAAAGATATTTGCAGCACGTCTGCCTGCATTGCACACTCAAACTCATTATAACTAAGCCATTATACTAGCAAACACTGAGTGAACCTAGTGGCATCTTAAACGTGGCTATTGGACTTCTGTATAGTCCCAGTAGTGCAAAGATATTTGCAGCACGTCTGCCTGCATTGCACACTCAAACTCATTATAACTAAGCCATTATACCAGCAAACACTGAGTGAACCTAGTGGCATCCTAAACGTGGCTATTGGACTTCTGTATAGTCCCACTAGTGCAACGATATTTGCAGCACGTCTGCCTGCATTGCACACTCAAACTCATTATAACTAAGCCATTATACCAGCAAACACTGAGTGAACCTAGTGGCATCCTAAACGTGGCTTTTGGACTTCTGTATAGTCCCAGTAGTGCAAAGATATTTGCAGCACGTCTGCCTGCATTGCACACTCAAACTCATTATAACTAAACCATTATACTAGCAAACACTTAGGAAACTTATTGGCATCCTAAACGTGGCTATTGGACTTCTGTATAGTCCCACTAGTGCAAAGATATTTGCAGCACGTCTGCCTGCATTGCACACTCCAACTCATTATAACTAAGCCATTATACTAGCAAACACTGAGTGAACCTAGTGGCATCCTAAACGTGGCTATTGGACTTCTGTATAGTCCCAGTAGTGCAAAGATATTTGCAGCACGTCTGCCTGCATTGCACACTCAAACTCATTATAACTAAGCCATTATACTAGCAAACACTGAGTGAACCTAGTAGCATCCTAACGTGGCTATTGGACTTCTGTATAGTCCCACTAGTGCAAAGATATTTGCAGCACGTCTGCCTGCATTGCACACTCAAACTCATTATAACTAAGCCATTATACTAGCAAACACTGAGTGAACCTAGTGGCATCCTAAACGTGGCTATTGGACTTCTGTATAGTCCCAGTAGTGCAAAGATATTTGCAGCACGTCTGCCTGCATTGCACACTCAAACTCATTATAACTAAGCCATTATACTAGCAAACACTGAGTGAACCTAGTAGCATCCTAACGTGGCTATTGGACTTCTGTATAGTCCCACTAGTGCAAAGATATTTGCAGCACGTCTGCCTGCATTGCACACTCAAACTCATTATAACTAAGCCATTATACTAGCAAACACTGAGTGAACCTAGTGGCATCCTAAACGTGGCTATTGGACTTCTGTATAGTCCCAGTAGTGCAAAGATATTTGCAGCACGTCTGCCTGCATTGCACACTCAAACTCATTATAACTAAGCCATTATACTAGCAAACACTGAGTGAACCTAGTAGCATCCTAACGTGGCTATTGGACTTCTGTATAGTCCCACTAGTGCAAAGATATTTGCAGCACGTCTGCCTGCATTGCACACTCAAACTCATTATAACTAAGCCATTATACTAGCAAACACTGAGTGAACCTAGTGGCATTCTAAACGTGGCTATTGGACTTCTGTATAGTCCCAGTAGTGCAAAGATATTTGCAGCACGTCTGCCTGCATTGCACACTCAAACTCATTATAACTAAGCCATTATACCAGCAAACACTGAGTGAACCTAGTGGCATCCTAAACGTGGCTATTGGACTTCTGTATAGTCCCGCTAGTGCAAAGATATTTGCAGCACGTCTGCCTGCATTGCACACTCAAACTCATTATAACTAAGCCATTATACCAGCAAACACTGAGTGAACCTAGTGGCATCCTAAACGTGGCTTTTGGACTTCTGTATAGTCCCAGTAGTGCAAAGATATTTGCAGCACGTCTGCCTGCATTGCACACTCAAACTCATTATAACTAAGCCATTATACTAGCAAACACTGAGTGAACCTAGTGGCATCCTAAACGTGGCTATTGGACTTCTGTATAGTCCCACTAGTGCAAAGATATTTGCAGCACGTCTGCCTGCATTGCACACTCAAACTCTATATAACTAAGCCATTATACTAGCAAACACTGAGTGAACCTAGTGGCATCCTAAACGTGGCTATTGGACTTCTGTATAGTCCCACTAGTGCAAAGATATTTGCAGCACGTCTGCCTGCATTGCACACTCAAACTCATTATAACTAAGTCATTATACTAGCAAACACTGAGTGAACCTAGTGGCATCCTAAACGTGGCTTTTGGACTTCTGTATAGTCCCAGTAGTGCAAAGATATTTGCAGCACATCTGCCTGCATTGCACACTCAAACTCATTATAACTAAGCCTTTATACTAGCAAACACTGAGGAAACTTAGTGGCATCCTAAACGTGGCTATTGGACTTCTGTATAGTCCCAGTAGTGCAAAGATATTTGCAGCACGTCTGCCTGCATTGCACACTCAAACTCATTATAACTAATCCATTATACTAGCAAACACTGAGGAAACTTATTGGCATCCTAAACGTGGCTATTGGACTTCTGTATAGTCCCACTAGTGCAAAGATATTTGCAGCACGTCTGCCTGCATTGCACACTCAAACTCATTATAACTAAGCCATTATACTAGCAAACACTGAGTGAACCTAGTGGCATCCTAAACGTGGCTATTGGACTTCTGTTTAGTCCCGCTAGTGCAAAGATATTTGCAGCACGTCTGCCTGCATTGCACACTCAAACTCATTATAACTAAGCCATTATACCAGCAAACACTGAGTGAACCTAGTGGCATCCTAAACGTGGCTTTTGGACTTCTGTATAGTCCCAGTAGTGCAAAGATATTTGCAGCACGTCTGCCTGCATTGCACACTCAAACTCATTATAACTAAGCCATTATACCAGCAAACACTGAGTGAACCTAGTGGCATCCTAAACGTGGCTATTGGACTTCTGTATAGTCCCGCTAGTGCAAAGATATTTGCAGCACGTCTGCCTGCATTGCACACTCAAACTCATTATAACTAAGCCATTATACCAGCAAACACTGAGTGAACCTAGTGGCATCCTAAACGTGGCTTTTGGACTCCTGTATAGTCCCAGTAGTGCAAAGATATTTGCAGCACGTCTGCCTGCATTGCACACTCAAACTCATTATAACTAAGCCTTTATACTAGCAAACACTGAGGAAACTTAGTGGCATCCTAAACGTGGCTATTGGACTTCTGTATAGTCCCAGTAGTGCAAAGATATTTGCAGCACGTCTGCCTGCATTGCACACTCAAACTCATTATAACTAAGCCATTATACTAGCAAACACTGAGGAAACTTATTGGCATCCTAAACGTGGCTATTGGACTTCTGTATAGTCCCACTAGTGCAAAGATATTTGCAGAACGTCTGCCTGCATTGCACACTCAAACTCATTATAACTAAGCCATTATACTAGCAAACACTGAGTGAACCTAGTGGCATCCTAAACGTGGCTATTGGACTTCTGTTTAGTCCCGCTAGTGCAAAGATATTTGCAGCACGTCTGCCTGCATTGCACACTCATACTCATTATAACTAAGCCATTATACCAGCAAACACTGAGTGAACCTAGTGGCATCCTAAACGTGGCTTTTGGACTTCTGTATAGTCCCAGTAGTGCAAAGATATTTGCAGCACGTCTGCCTGCATTGCACACTCAAACTGATTATAACTAAGCCATTATACTAGCAAACACTGAGTGAACCTAGTGGCATCCTAAACGTGGCTATTGGACTTCTGTATCGTCCCACTAGTGCAAAGATATTTGCAGCACGTCTGCCTGCATTGCACACTCAAACTCTATATAACTAAGCCATTATACTAGCAAACACTGAGTGAACCTAGTGGCATCCTAAACGTGGCTATTGGACTTCTGTATAGTCCCAGTAGTGCAAAGATATTTGCAGCACGTCTGCCTGCATTGCACACTCAAACTGATTATAACTAAGCCATTATACTAGCAAACACTGAGTGAACCTAGTGGCATCCTAAACGTGGCTATTGGACTTCTGTATCGTCCCACTAGTGCAAAGATATTTGCAGCACGTCTGCCTGCATTGCACACTCAAACTCTATATAACTAAGCCATTATACTAGCAAACACTGAGTGAACCTAGTGGCATCCTAAACGTGGCTATTGGACTTCTGTATAGTCCCAGTAGTGCAAAGATATTTGCAGCACGTCTGCCTGCATTGCACACTCAAACTCATTATAACTAAGCCATTATACCAGCAAACACTGAGTGAACCTAGTGGCATCCTAAACGTGGCTATTGGACTTCTGTATAGTCCCACTAGTGCAACGATATTTGCAGCATGTCTGCCTGCATTGCACACTCAAACTCATTATAACTAAGCCATTATACCAGCAAACACTGAGTGAACCTAGTGGCATCCTAAACGTGGCTTTTGGACTTCTGTATAGTCCCAGTAGTGCAAAGATATTTGCAGCACGTCTGCCTGCATTGCACACTCAAACTCATTATAACTAAACCATTATACTAGCAAACACTTAGGAAACTTATTGGCATCCTAAACGTGGCTATTGGACTTCTGTATAGTCCCACTAGTGCAAAGATATTTGCAGCACGTCTGCCTGCATTGCACACTCAAACTCATTATAACTAAGCCATTATACCAGCAAACACTGAGTGAACCTAGTGGCATCCTAAACGTGGCTTTTGGACTTCTGTATAGTCCCAGTAGTGCAAAGATATTTGCAGCACGTCTGCCTGCATTGCACACTCAAACTCATTATAACTAAGCCTTTATACTAGCAAACACTGAGGAAACTTAGTGGCATCCTAAACGTGGCTATTGGACTTCTGTATAGTCCCAGTAGTGCAAAGATATTTGCAGCACGTCTGCCTGCATTGCACACTCAAACTCATTATAACTAAGCCATTATACTAGCAAACACTGAGGAAACTTATTGGCATCCTAAACGTGGCTATTGGACTTCTGTATAGTCCCACTAGTGCAAAGATATTTGCAGAACGTCTGCCTGCATTGCACACTCAAACTCATTATAACTAAGCCATTATACTAGCAAACACTGAGTGAACCTAGTGGCATCTTAAACGTGGCTATTGGACTTCTGTTTAGTCCCGCTAGTGCAAAGATATTTGCAGCACGTCTGCCTGCATTGCACACTCATACTCATTATAACTAAGCCATTATACCAGCAAACACTGAGTGAACCTAGTGGCATCCTAAACGTGGCTTTTGGACTTCTGTATAGTCCCAGTAGTGCAAAGATATTTGCAGCACGTCTGCCTGCATTGCACACTCAAACTGATTATAACTAAGCCATTATACTAGCAAACACTGAGTGAACCTAGTGGCATCCTAAACGTGGCTATTGGACTTCTGTATCGTCCCACTAGTGCAAAGATATTTGCAGCACGTCTGCCTGCATTGCACACTCAAACTCTATATAACTAAGCCATTATACTAGCAAACACTGAGTGAACCTAGTGGCATCCTAAACGTGGCTATTGGACTTCTGTATAGTCCCAGTAGTGCAAAGATATTTGCAGCACGTCTGCCTGCATTGCACACTCAAACTGATTATAACTAAGCCATTATACTAGCAAACACTGAGTGAACCTAGTGGCATCCTAAACGTGGCTATTGGACTTCTGTATCGTCCCACTAGTGCAAAGATATTTGCAGCACGTCTGCCTGCATTGCACACTCAAACTCTATATAACTAAGCCATTATACTAGCAAACACTGAGTGAACCTAGTGGCATCCTAAACGTGGCTATTGGACTTCTGTATAGTCCCAGTAGTGCAAAGATATTTGCAGCACGTCTGCCTGCATTGCACACTCAAACTCATTATAACTAAGCCATTATACCAGCAAACACTGAGTGAACCTAGTGGCATCCTAAACGTGGCTATTGGACTTCTGTATAGTCCCACTAGTGCAACGATATTTGCAGCATGTCTGCCTGCATTGCACACTCAAACTCATTATAACTAAGCCATTATACCAGCAAACACTGAGTGAACCTAGTGGCATCCTAAACGTGGCTTTTGGACTTCTGTATAGTCCCAGTAGTGCAAAGATATTTGCAGCACGTCTGCCTGCATTGCACACTCAAACTCATTATAACTAAACCATTATACTAGCAAACACTTAGGAAACTTATTGGCATCCTAAACGTGGCTATTGGACTTCTGTATAGTCCCACTAGTGCAAAGATATTTGCAGCACGTCTGCCTGCATTGCACACTCAAACTCATTATAACTAAGCCATTATACTAGCAAACACTGAGTGAACCTAGTAGCATCCTAAACGTGGCTATTGGACTTCTGTATAGTCCCACTAGTGCAAAGATATTTGCAGCACGTCTGCCTGCATTGCACACTCAAACTCATTATAACTAAGCCATTATACTAGCAAACACTGAGTGAACCTAGTGGCATTCTAAACGTGGCTATTGGACTTCTGTATAGTCCCAGTAGTGCAAAGATATTTGCAGCACGTCTGCCTGCATTGCACACTCAAACTCATTATAACTAAGCCATTATACCAGCAAACACTGAGTGAACCTAGTGGCATCCTAAACGTGGCTATTGGACTTCTGTATAGTCCCGCTAGTGCAAAGATATTTGCAGCACGTCTGCCTGCATTGCACACTCAAACTCATTATAACTAAGCCATTATACCAGCAAACACTGAGTGAACCTAGTGGCATCCTAAACGTGGCTTTTGGACTTCTGTATAGTCCCAGTAGTGCAAAGATATTTGCAGCACGTCTGCCTGCATTGCACACTCAAACTCATTATAACTAAGCCATTATACTAGCAAACACTGAGTGAACCTAGTGGCATCTTAAACGTGGCTATTGGACTTCTGTATAGTCCCACTAGTGCAAAGATATTTGCAGCACGTCTGCCTGCATTGCACACTCAAACTCATTATAACTAAGTCATTATACTAGCAAACACTGAGTCAACCTAGTGGCATCCTAAACGTGGCTTTTGGACTTCTGTATAGTCCCAGTAGTGCAAAGATATTTGCAGCACGTCTGCCTGCATTGCACACTCAAACTCATTATAACTAAGCCTTTATACTAGCAAACACTGAGGAAACTTAGTGGCATCCTAAACGTGGCTATTGGACTTCTGTATAGTCCCAGTAGTGCAAAGATATTTGCAGCACGTCTGCCTGCATTGCACACTCAAACTCATTATAACTAAGCCATTATACTAGCAAACACTGAGGAAACTTATTGGCATCCTAAACGTGGCTATTGGACTTCTGTATAGTCCCACTAGTGCAAAGATATTTGCAGAACGTCTGCCTGCATTGCACACTCAAACTCATTATAACTATGCCATTATACTAGCAAACACTGAGTGAACCTAGTGACATCCTAAACGTGGCTATTGGACTTCTGTTTAGTCCCGCTAGTGCAAAGATATTTGCAGCACGTCTGCCTGCATTGCACACTCATACTCATTATAACTAAGCCATTATACCAGCAAACACTGAGTGAACCTAGTGGCATCCTAAACGTGGCTTTTGGACTTCTGTATAGTCCCAGTAGTGCAAAGATATTTGCAGCACGTCTGCCTGCATTGCACACTCAAACTGATTATAACTAAGCCATTATACTAGCAAACACTGAGTGAACCTAGTGGCATCCTAAACGTGGCTATTGGACTTCTGTATCGTCCCACTAGTGCAAAGATATTTGCAGCACGTCTGCCTGCATTGCACACTCAAACTCTATATAACTAAGCCATTATACTAGCAAACACTGAGTGAACCTAGTGGCATCCTAAACGTGGCTATTGGACTTCTGTATAGTCCCAGTAGTGCAAAGATATTTGCAGCACGTCTGCCTGCATTGCACACTCAAACTGATTATAACTAAGCCATTATACTAGCAAACACTGAGTGAACCTAGTGGCATCCTAAACGTGGCTTTTGGACTTCTGTATAGTCCCAGTAGTGCAAAGATATTTGCAGCACGTCTGCCTGCATTGCACACTCAAACTCATTATAACTAAACCATTATACTAGCAAACACTTAGGAAACTTATTGGCATCCTAAACGTGGCTATTGGACTTCTGTATAGTCCCACTAGTGCAAAGATATTTGCAGCACGTCTGCCTGCATTGCACACTCAAACTCATTATAACTAAGCCATTATACTAGCAAACACTGAGTGAACCTAGTGGCATCCTAAACGTGGCTATTGGACTTCTGTATAGTCCCAGTAGTGCAAAGATATTTGCAGCACGTCTGCCTGCATTGCACACTCAAACTCATTATAACTAAGCCATTATAATAGCAAACACTGAGTGAACCTAGTAGCATCCTAAACGTGGCTATTGGACTTCTGTATAGTCCCACTAGTGCAAAGATATTTGCAGCACGTCTGCCTGCATTGCACACTCAAACTCATTATAACTAAGCCATTATACTAGCAAACACTGAGTGAACCTAGTGGCATTCTAAACGTGGCTATTGGACTTCTGTATAGTCCCAGTAGTGCAAAGATATTTGCAGCACGTCTGCCTGCATTGCACACTCAAACTCATTATAACTAAGCCATTATACCAGCAAACACTGAGTGAACCTAGTGGCATCCTAAACGTGGCTATTGGACATCTGTATAGTCCCGCTAGTGCAAAGATATTTGCAGCACGTCTGCCTGCATTGCACACTCAAACTCATTATAACTAAGCCATTATACCAGCAAACACTGAGTGAACCTAGTGGCATCCTAAACGTGGCTTTTGGACTTCTGTATAGTCCCAGTAGTGCAAAGATATTTGCAGCACGTCTGCCTGCATTGCACACTCAAACTCATTATAACTAAGCCATTTTACTAGCAAACACTGAGTGAACCTAGTGGCATCCTAAACGTGGCTATTGGACTTCTGTATAGTCCCACTAGTGCAAAGATATTTGCAGCACGTCTGCCTGCATTGCACACTCAAACTCTATATAACTAAGCCATTATACTAGCAAACACTGAGTGAACCTAGTGGCATCCTAAACGTGGCTATTGGACTTCTGTATAGTCCCACTAGTGCAAAGATATTTGCAGCACGTCTGCCTGCATTGCACACTCAAACTCATTATAACTAAGTCATTATACTAGCAAACACTGAGTGAACCTAGTGGCATCCTAAACGTGGCTTTTGGACTTCTGTATAGTCCCAGTAGTGCAAAGATATTTGCAGCACGTCTGCCTGCATTGCACACTCAAACTCATTATAACTAAGCCTTTATACTAGCAAACACTGAGGAAACTTAGTGGCATCCTAAACGTGGCTATTGGACTTCTGTATAGTCCCAGTAGTGCAAAGATATTTGCAGCACGTCTGCCTGCATTGAACACTCAAACTCATTATAACTAATCCATTATACTAGCAAACACTGAGGAAACTTATTGGCATCCTAAACGTGGCTATTGGACTTCTGTATAGTACCACTAGTGCAAAGATATTTGCAGCACGTCTGCCTGCATTGCACACTCAAACTCATTATAACTAAGCCATTATACTAGCAAACACTGAGTGAACCTAGTGGCATCCTAAACGTGGCTATTGGACTTCTGTTTAGTCCCGCTAGTGCAAAGATATTTGCAGCACGTCTGCCTGCATTGCACACTCAAACTCATTATAACTAAGCCATTATACCAGCAAACACTGAGTGAACCTAGTGGCATCCTAAACGTGGCTTTTGGACTTCTGTATAGTCCCAGTAGTGCAAAGATATTTGCAGCACGTCTGCCTGCATTGCACACTCAAACTCATTATAACTAAGCCATACCAGCAAACACTGAGTGAACCTAGTGGCATCCTAAACGTGGCTATTGGACTTCTGTATAGTCCCGCTAGTGCAAAGATATTTGCAGCACGTCTGCCTGCATTGCACACTCAAACTCATTATAACTAAGCCATTATACCAGCAAACACTGAGTGAACCTAGTGGCATCCTAAACGTGGCTTTTGGACTTCTGTATAGTCCCAGTAGTGCAAAGATATTTGCAGCACGTCTGCCTGCATTGCACACTCAAACTCATTATAACTAAGCCATTATACTAGCAAACACTGAGTGAACCTAGTGGCATCCTAAACGTGGCTATTGGACTTCTGTATAGTCCCACTAGTGCAAAGATATTTGCAGCACGTCTGCCTGCATTGCACACTCAAACTCTATATAACTAAGCCATTATACTAGCAAACACTGAGTGAACCTAGTGGCATCTTAAACGTGGCTATTGGACTTCTGTATAGTCCCACTAGTGCAAAGATATTTGCAGCACGTCTGCCTGCATTGCACACTCAAACTCATTATAACTAAGTCATTATACTAGCAAACACTGAGTGAACCTAGTGGCATCCTAAACGTGGCTTTTGGACTTCTGTATAGTCCCAGTAGTGCAAAGATATTTGCAGCACGTCTGCCTGCATTGCACACTCAAACTCATTATAACTAAGCCTTTATACTAGCAAACACTGAGGAAACTTAGTGGCATCCTAAACGTGGCTATTGGACTTCTGTATAGTCCCAGTAGTGCAAAGATATTTGCAGCACGTCTGCCTGCATTGCACACTCAAACTCATTATAACTAAGCCATTATACTAGCAAACACTGAGGAAACTTATTGGCATCCTAAACGTGGCTATTGGACTTCTGTATAGTCCCACTAGTGCAAAGATATTTGCAGAACGTCTGCCTGCATTGCACACTCAAACTCATTATAACTAAGCCATTATACTAGCAAACACTGAGTGAACCTAGTGGCATCCTAAACGTGGCTATTGGACTTCTGTTTAGTCCCACTAGTGCAAAGATATTTGCAGCACGTCTGCCTGCATTGCACACTCATACTCATTATAACTAAGCCATTATACCAGCAAACACTGAGTGAACCTAGTGGCATCCTAAACGTGGCTTTTGGACTTCTGTATAGTCCCAGTAGTGCAAAGATATTTGCAGCACGTCTGACTGCATTGCACACTCAAACTGATTATAACTAAGCCATTATACTAGCAAACACTGAGTGAACCTAGTGGCATCCTAAACGTGGCTATTGGACTTCTGTATCGTCCCACTAGTGCAAAGATATTTGCAGCACGTCTGCCTGCATTGCACACTCAAACTCTATATAACTAAGCCATTATACTAGCAAACACTGAGTGAACCTAGTGGCATCTTAAACGTGGCTATTGGACTTCTGTATAGTCCCACTAGTGCAAAGATATTTGCAGCACGTCTGCCTGCATTGCACACTCAAACTCATTATAACTAAGTCATTATACTAGCAAACACTGAGTGAACCTAGTGGCATCCTAAACGTGGCTTTTTGACTTCTGTATAGTCCCAGTAGTGCAAAGATATTTGCAGCACGTCTGCCTGCATTGCACACTCAAACTCATTATAACTAAGCCATTATACTAGCAAACACTGAGGAAACTTAGTGGCATCCTAAACGTGGCTATTGGACTTCTGTATAGTCCCACTAGTGCAAAGATATTTGCAGCACGTCTGCCTGCATTGCACACTCAAACTCATTATAACTAAGCCATTATACTAGCAAACACTGAGTGAACCTAGTGGCATCCTAAACGTGGCTATTGGACTTCTGTATAGTCCCACTAGTGCAAAGTTATTTGTAGCACCTCTGCCTGCATTGCACACTTAAACTCATTATAACTAAGCCATTATACTAGCAAACACTGAGTGAACCTAGTGGCATCCTAAACGTGGCTATTGGACTTCTGTATAGTCCCACTAGTGCAAAGATATTTGCAGCACGTCTGCCTGCATTGCACACTCAAACTCATTATAACTAAGCCATTATACTAGCAAACACTGAGTGAACCTAGTGGCATCCTAAACGTGGCTATTGGACTTCTGTATAACCCCACTAGTGCAAAGATATTTGCAGCACGTCTGCCTGCATTGCACACTCAAACTCATTATAACTAAGCCATTATACTAGCAAACACTGAGTGAACCTAGTGGCATCCTAAACGTGGCTATTGGACTTCTGTATAGTCCCACTAGTGCAAAGATATTTGCAGCACGTCTGCCTGCATTGCACACTCAAACTCATTATAACTAAGCCATTATACTAGCAAACACTGAGTGAACCTAGTGGCATCCTAAACGTGGCTATTGGACTTCTGTATAGTCCCAGTAGTGCAAAGATATTTGCAGCACGTCTGCCTGCATTGCACACTCAAACTCATTATAACTAAGCCATTATACTAGCAAACACTGAGGAAACTTATTGGCATCCTAAACGTGGCTATTGGACTTCTGTATAGTCCCACTAGTGCAAAGATATTTGCAGCACGTCTGCCTGCATTGCACACTCAAACTCATTATAACTAAGCCATTATACTAGCAAACACTGAGTGAACCTAGTGGCATCCTAAACGTGGCTATTGGACTTCTGTATAGTCCCAGTAGTGCAAAGATATTTCCAGCACGTCTGCCTGCATTGCACACTCAAACTCATTATAACTAAGCCATTATACTAGCAAACACTGAGTGAACCTAGTGGCATCCTAAACGTGGCTATTGGACTTCTGTATAGTCCCAGTAGTGCAAAGATATTTGCAGCACGTCTGCCTGCATTGCACACTCAAACTCATTGTTACTAAGCCATTATACTAGCAAACACTCAGTGTACCTAGTGGCATCCTAAACGTGGCTATTGGACTTCTGTATAGTCCCAGTAGTGCAAAGATATTTGCAGCACGTCTGCCTACATTGCACACTCAAATTCATTATAACTAAGCCATTATACCAGCAAACACTGAGTGAACCTAGTGGCATCCTAAACGTGGCTTTTGGACTTCTGTATAGTCCCAGTAGTGCAAAGATATTTGCAGCACGTCTGCCTGCATTGCACACTCAAACTCATTATAACTAAACCATTATACTAGCAAACACTGAGGAAACTTATTGGCATCCTAAACGTGGCTATTGGACTTCTGTATAGTCCCACTAGTGCAAAGATATTTGCAGCACGTCTGCCTGCATTGCACACTCAAACTCATTATAACTAAGCCATTATACTAGCAAACACTGAGTGAACCTAGTGGCATCCTAAACGTGGCTATTGGACTTCTGTATAGTCCCAGTAGTGCAAAGATATTTGCAGCACGTCTGCCTGCATTGCACACTCAAACTCATTATAACTAAGCCATTATACTAGCAAACACTGAGTGAACCTAGTGGCATCCTAAACGTGGCTATTGGACTTCTGTATAGTCCCACTAGTGCAAAGATATTTGCAGCACGTCTGCCTGCATTGCACACTCAAACTCATTATAACTAAGCCATTATACTAGCAAACACTGAGTGAACCTAGTGGCATCCTAAACGTGGCTATTGGACTTCTGTATAGTCCCAGTAGTGCAAAGATATTTGCAGCACGTCTCCCTGCATTGCACACTCAAACTCATTATAACTAAGCCATTATACCAGCAAACACTGAGTGAACCTAGTGGCATCCTAAACGTGGCTATTGGACTTCTGTATAGTCCCGCTAGTGCAAAGATATTTGCAGCACGTCTGCCTGCATTGCACACTCAAACTCATTATAACTAAGCCATTATACCAGCAAACACTGAGTGAACCTAGTGGCATCCTAAACGTGGCTATTGGACTTCTGTATAGTCCCAGTAGTGCAAAGATATTTGCAGCACGTCTGCCTGCATTGCACACTCAAACTCATTATAACTAAGCCATTATACTAGCAAACACTGAGGAAACTTATTGGCATCCTAAACGTGGCTATTGGACTTCTGTATAGTCCCACTAGTGCAAAGATATTTGCAGCACGTCTGCCTGCATTGCACACTCAAACTCATTATAACTAAGCCATTATACTAGCAAACACTGAGTGAACCTAGTGGCATCCTAAACGTGGCTATTGGACTTCTCTATAGTCCCAGTAGTGCAAAGATATTTCCAACACGTCTGCCTGCATTGCACACTCAAACTCATTATAACTAAGCCATTATACTAGCAAACACTGAGTGAACCTAGTGGCATCCTAAACGTGGCTATTGGACTTCTGTATAGTCCCAGTAGTGCAAAGATATTTGCAGCACGTCTGCCTGCATTGCACACTCAAACTCATTGTTACTAAGCCATTATACTAGCAAACACTCAGTGTACCTAGTGGCATCCTAAACGTGGCTATTGGACTTCTGTATAGTCCCAGTAGTGCAAAGATATTTGCAGCACGTCTGCCTGCATTGCACACTCAAATTCATTATAATTAAGCCATTATACCAGCAAACACTGAGTGAACCTAGTGGCATCCTAAACGTGGCTTTTGGACTTCTGTATAGTCCCAGTAGTGCAAAGATATTTGCAGCACGTCTGCCTGCATTGCACACTCAAACTCATTATAACTAAACCATTATACTAGCAAACTCTGAGGAAACTTATTGGCATCCTAAACGTGGCTATTGGACTTCTGTATAGTCCCACTAGTGCAAAGATATTTGCAGCACGTCTGCCTGCATTGCACACTCAAACTCATTATAACTAAGCCATTATACTAGCAAACACTGAGTGAACCTAGTGGCATCCTAAACGTGGCTATTGGACTTCTGTATAGTCCCAGTAGTGCAAAGATATTTGCAGCACGTCTGCCTGCATTGCACACTCAAACTCATTATAACTAAGCCATTATACTAGCAAACACTGAGTGAACCTAGTGGCATCCTAAACGTGGCTATTGGACTTCTGTATAGTCCCAGTAGTGCAAAGATATTTGCAGCACGTCTGCCTGCATTGCACACTCAAACTCATTATAACTAAGCCATTATACCAGCAAACACTGAGTGAACCTAGTGGCATCCTAAACGTGGCTATTGGACTTCTGTATAGTCCCGCTAGTGCAAAGATATTTGCAGCACGTCTGCCTGCATTGCACACTCAAACTCATTATAACTAAGCCATTATACCAGCAAACACTGAGTGAACCTAGTGGCATCCTAAACGTGGCTTTTGGACTTCTGTATAGTCCCAGTAGTGCAAAGATATTTGCAGCACGTCTGCCTGCATTGCACACTCAAACTCATTATAACTAAGCCATTATACTAGCAAACACTGAGTGAACCTAGTGGCATCCTAAACGTGGCTATTGGACTTCTGTATAGTCCCACTAGTGCAAAGATATTTGCAGCACGTCTGCCTGCATTGCACACTCAAACTCTATATAACTAAGCCATTATACTAGCAAACACTGAGTGAACCTAGTGGCATCCTAAACGTGGCTATTGGACTTCTGTATAGTCCCACTAGTGCAAAGATATTTGCAGCACGTCTGCCTGCATTGCACACTCAAACTCATTATAACTAAGTCATTATACTAGCAAACACTGAGTGAACCTAGTGGCATCCTAAACGTGGCTTTTGGACTTCTGTATAGTCCCAGTAGTGCAAAGATATTTGCAGCACGTCTGCCTGCATTGCACACTCAAACTCATTATAACTAAGCCTTTATACTAGCAAACACTGAGGAAACCTAGTGGCATCCTAAACGTGGCTATTGGACTTCTGTATAGTCCCACTAGTGCAAAGATATTTGCAGCACGTCTGCCTGCATTGCACACTCAAACTCATTATAACTAAGCCATTATACTAGCAAACACTGAGTGAACCTAGTGGTATCCTAAACTTGGCTATTGGACTTCTGCATAGTCCCACTAGTGCAAAGATATTTGCAGCACGTCTGCCTGCATTGCACACTCAAACTCATTATAACTAAGCCATTATACTAGCAAACACTGAGGAAACTTAGTGGCATCCTAAACGTGGCTGTTGGACTTCTGTATAGTCCCACTAGTGCAAAGATATTTGCAGCACGTCTGCCTGCATTGCACACTCAAACTCATTATAACTAAGCCATTATACTAGCAAACACTGAGTGAACCTAGTGGCATCCTAAACGTGGCTATTGGACTTCTGTATAGTCCCACTAGTGCAAAGATATTTGCAGCACGTCTGCCTGCATTGCACACTCAAACTCATTATAACTAAGCCATTATACTAGCAAACACTGAGTGAACCTAGTGGCATCCTAAACGTGGCTATTGGACTTCTGTATAGTCCCAGTAGTGCAAAGATATTTGCAGCACGTCTGCCTGCATTGCACACTCAAACTCATTATAACTAAGCCATTATACTAGCAAACACTGAGTGAACCTAGTGGCATCCTAAACGTGGCTATTGGACTTCTGTATAGTCCCACTAGTGCAAAGATATTTGCAGCACGTCTGCCTGCATTGCATACTCAAACTCATTATAACTAAGTCATTATACTAGCAAACACTGAGTGAACCTAGTGGCATCCTAAACGTGGCTTTTGGACTTCTGTATAGTCCCAGTAGTGCAAAGATATTTGCAGCACGTCTGCCTGCATTGCACACTTAAACTCATTATAACTAAGCCTTTATACTAGCAAACACTGAGGAAACTTAGTGGCATCCTAAACGTGGCTATTGGACTTCTGTATAGTCCCACTAGTGCAAAGATATTTGCAGCACGTCTGCCTGCATTGCACACTCAAACTCATTATAACTAAGCCATTATACTAGCAAACACTGAGTAAACCTAGTGGTATCCTAAACTTGGCTATTGGACTTCTGCATAGTCCCACTAGTGCAAAGATATTTGCAGCACGTCTGCCTGCATTGCACACTCAAACTCATTATAACTAAGCCATTATACTAGCAAACACTGAGTGAACCTAGTGGTATCCTAAACTTGGCTATTGGACTTCTGCATAGTCCCACTAGTGCAAAGATATTTGCAGCACGTCTGCCTGCATTGCACACTCAAACTCATTATAACTAAGCCATTATACTAGCAAACACTGAGTGAACCTAGTGGCATCCTAAACGTGGCTACTGGACTTCTGTATAGTCCCACTAGTGCAAAGATATTTGCAGCACGTCTGCCTGCATTGCACACTCAAACTCATTATAACTAAGCCATTATACTAGCAAACACTGAGTGAACCTAGTGGCATCCTAAACGTGGCTATTGGACTTCTGTATAGTCCCACTAGTGCAAAGATATTTTCAGCACGTCTGCCTGCATTGCACACTCAAACTCATTATAACTAAGCCATTATACTAGCAAACACTGAGTGAACCTAGTGGCATCCTAAACGTGGCTATTGGACTTCTGTATAGTCCCACTAGTGCAAAGATATTTGCAGCACGTCTGCCTGCATTGCACACTCAATCTCATTTTAACTAAGCCATTATACTAGCAAACACTGAGGAAACTTATTGGCATCCTAAACGTGGCTATTGGACTTCTGTATAGTCCCACTAGTACAAAGATATTTGCAGCACGTCTGCCGCATTGCACACTCAAACTCATTATAACTAAGCCATTATACTAGCAAACACTGAGTGAACCTAGTGGCATCCTAAACATGGCTATTGGACTTCTGTATAGTCCCAGTAGTGCAAAGATATTTGCAGCACGTCTGCCTGCATTGCACACTCAAACTCATTATAACTAAGCCATTATACTAGCAAACACTGAGTGAACCTAGTGGCATCCTAAACGTGGCTATTGGACTTCTGTATAGTCCCAGTAGTGCAAAGATATTTGCAGCACGTCTGCCTGCATTGCACACTCAAACTCATTAACACTAAGCCATTATACTAGCAAACACTGAGTGAACCTAGTGGCATCGTAAACGTGGCTATTGGACTTCTGTATAGTCCCACTAGTGCAAAGATATTTGCAGCACGTCTGCCTGCATTGCACACTCAAACTCATTATAACTAAGCCATTATACTAGCAAACACTGAGTGAACCTAGTGGCATCCTAAACGTGGCCATTGGACTTCTGTATAGTCCCACTAGTGCAAAGATATTTGCAGCACGTCTGCCTGCATTGCACACTCAAACTTATTATACTAGCAATTTATGCTGCCAGTTTAAGGGCCGTAGTTGCATTGTCAGGGATATTTATTCTTTATTATTCTGCTGTTAATAAAGCTAGACCACCGCTGCAATCTACACCACCTCTCAATTTTTACTAGCACATTTTCAGTGCACAATCTTGTCGCAATCAACATGAGTGTCAAAATGACAGATGCTGGTGGAAAGGGGAAGAGGCCTGTTGGAAAAGGAAAAAAAGGGTTTGTCCGTGGGGAAAGTGGCAAAGCTCCATTATCATCTGCTGAAGATAGACCATCTACCAGCAAAAGTAAGATGTCTACTACTTACCGTGGACAATCCGATGTGCTCCCTTTTTTACGGACACGAACAACAGGAACAAAGGTAGATGATGGCCAAAAAAGGAAAATGCTTGAATGGATCTCAAGTGGCCCTCTCAGCCACTTCAAGTCCCGCATCCAAAAAACACCAGTCCTCTGAGTTGTCATCCCAATCAAACTTGCATTCTCCCAGCTCTGAAGTCTCCATCAGCCCTGCACAGTATGGTGGAACTGAGATGGCTGAGTCTGCAGAGCTGTTCAGTCACACTATAGCCTGGGAATCAGAGGTCTGCTCCCAAGCTACAGTGAGTACAGTCCAGGAAATGGTCTGCAGTGATGCCCAGAACCTTTGTGACTCTGATTCATGCCGTGAGGACAAAGTTTCTGAGCATAATGTTGACCCTTTGTCACAAACTGTAACACCTGTGGTTATAGACAATGAGGAACATACTGATGACGATACGCAGATACCAGATTGGGATGACAACCTAAATATTCGGTCAGGGCAAGAAGAGGCTCGGTCTGAGGGGGAGGGGAGTGCAAACACAACAATTGATGAGGAAGTTCTAGATCCCACCTATTGTCAACCCCCAGTCAGGCACTCGAGGAGGTCAACAGAGGCGGTGGAGGAGGATGCAACCGACGACGAAGTTATCTTGCTCCTTCCTGGACAGAGTCGGAGCACTGGTAGCACGTCTACAACTGCATCATCAGCCACCACTCTGCCTCTGAGCACTAGTCGGGGGGGCTCAGCAGGTCGCATGCCCTCTAAGCCTTGCTTAGCCTGGTCCTTTTTTGACATAAAAAAGATCGCCCATATTATGTGATGTGTAAAATTTGTCGTGATTCTGTTAGTAGAGGTCAAAACCTCAGCAGTTTGACAACTTCTTCCATGAATCGTCACATGAATAAATATCATAGGTCCCGGTGGGAAGCTCACCGTGCTGCAATGCGGCCTAGCGGAGCGAACCATCCACGGCCTGCGCCTTCCAGTGCATCCGCGCGCTCTTCATCTTTTAGGACTGTGGGGACAGCTGTCACACCTGGTTTTCCACGCACAACTTCCACCACTGTAACCGCTACAGGCAGTTTGCTTGGTAGGTCGTCAGTTGGTTTGGAAGGGGAAACAAGTAAGTGTGTACAGCTCTCTCAGACATCGATAGCACCAACGTTGGATGAAGGCAACATCATGTCTCCGCCTGCACTTTCCTCACAAACCTGCATTTTTCCAGGGACACCCTACTCAACACTGTCTACACACAGCAGCCAGATCTCTGTCCCTCAGATGTGGTCAAATAAAAGGCCATTTCCTGCGACCCATGACAAAGCTAAGAGGTTGACTTTATCCCTCTGTAAGCTCTTGGCTACCGAAATGCTGCCTTTCCGCCTAGTGGACACACAGGATTTTAGAGACCTTATGTCTGTCGCTGTGCCCCAGTACCAGATGCCTAGTCGCCACTACTTCTCTAAGAAAGGTGTGCCCGCGCTACACGAGCATGTCACACACAACATCACCGCTTCCTTGAGAAACTCTGTGTGTGAACGGGTGCATTTCACCCCCGATACTTGGACCAGTAAGCATGGACAGGGACGTTACATGTCGCTGACTGGGCACTGGGTAACTATGGTGATAGATGGTGAAGGGTCTGCTGCACAAGTCTTGCCGTCCCCACGACTTGTGTGTCAATCCTCTGTCTGTCCAAGTTCCGCCACTGCTTCTGCCTCCTCCACCTCATCTGGGTCCTCCACCTCCGCCCCAAGCCTGCCTGGTCAGGCCACCAGCGTTCTCACTGCGCAGAAGGAATCACGCACCCCTCATTACTATGCTGGCAGCAGAGCGCAACGTCATCAGGCGGTCTTTAGCTTGACATGTCTTGGGAATAAGAGTCACACAGCTGAGGAGTTGTGGTCAGCTCTGCGGTCCGAGTTTAATAAATGGTTGTCTCCACTCAACCTGCAGCCTGGTAAGGCCGTGTGCGACAATGCTGCAAACCTGGGTGCGGCCCTTCGCCTGGGCAAGGTGACACACGTACCTTGTATTGCTCACGTGTTGAACCTTGTTGTCCAGCAATTTTTAGCACACTATCCCGGCCTAGATGGCCTTCTGACCAGGGCACGAAAACTATCTGCTCACTTCCGCCGTTCAAGCGCCGCAGCTGAGCGACTTGCATCACTCCAGAAGTTTTTCGGCCTGCCGGTTCATCGCCTGAAATGCGATGTGCCGACACGCTGGAATTCGACTCTCCACATGTTACAGCGACTGTGGCAGCACCGCCGAGCCCTGGTGCAATACGTCATGACGTATAGCCTGGGCCAACGAGATGCAGAGGTGGGGCAGATCACCCTGATGGAGTGGTCTCAGATCAAGGACCTATGCACCCTTCTGCACAGTTTCGACATGGCGACGAATATGTTTAGCGCTGACAATGCCATTATCAGCATGACAATTCCAGTCATTTACATGCTGGAGCACACGCTAAACACTATTCGGAGTCAGGGGGTGGGACAACAGGAAGGGGAGGAACTACAGGAGGATTCATATGCGCAAGGGACAACAACATCACCAAGGTCCAGACGTTCATCATCACCAACGCAGCAGGCATGGGACCATGGGGGACAGGGATCAACAAGGGCGCATAGTAGCAGGCGAAATGTTGAGGAAGGTGCAGGAGAACATGAAGAAATGGAGGACGAACTGTCCATGGACATGGAAGACTCAGCGGATGAGGGAGACCTTGGTCAAATTTCAGTTGAAAGAGGTTGGGGGGAGATGTCAGAGGAAGAAGAAATGGTTAACACCTCGCCGCCACAAACACATCGAGGACTTGGTCCTCCTGGATGCGCAAGACACATGAGTGCCTTCTTGCTGCACTACCTACAACATGACCCACGGATTGTCAAAATTAGAAGTGATGATGACTACTGGGTTGCCACACTATTAGATCCCTGGTACAAGTCCAAATTTTGTGACATAATTCGAGCCATAGAAAAGGACGCACATATGCAGGAGTATCAGCAGAAGCTGTTACTCGATCTTAGCTCGGCTTTTCCACCAAACAACCGTGCAGGTGCAGGGAGTGAATCTCCCAGTTGTAACTTGACAAACATGGGACGGTCTCGTCATCTTCAACAGTCTACCCGTACCAGTAGGACTGTATCTGGTGCTGGTAACAGCAATTTTATGGAATCTTTTCATAATTTTTTTAGACCCTCCTTTGCAAGGCCACCAGAGACAACAAGTCTGACACATAGTCAACGGCTGGAGAGGATGATACAGGAGTATCTCCAAATGAACATCGATGCCATGACTTTGCAAATGGAGCCTTGCTCATTTTGGGCTTCAAATCTAGAAAAATGGCCAGAGCTCTCCATTTACGCCTTGGAGATTTTGTCGTCTCCAGCTGCCAGCGTTGTCTCTGAACGTGTCTTCAGTGCTGCAGGGTGTGTGCTGACAGATAAGCGCACGCGTCTGTCCAGTGACAATGTGGACAGACTAACGTTCATTAAAATGAACAAGTCATGGATCCACCAGGAATTTACTACCCCTGTGTCATCCTGGGGAGAGTAAATGCTTGTGGATTTGGAATGTGCTTGATGCAAATTTAGCTGTGAAGTGTACAACTGGGGCACAACTGCTGCCACTGAAGGGGTGGGTGTGTGTGGGGCCCAATTTTTGGAAAAAGCTGCACTCCGCTTGGAGTAACCCTTGCTTACATTGTTTTTAAAAGAAGCCAAGATGAACAAGTCATGGTTCAGCAAAGACTTTGCTACCTACCCCGGTGTCATCCTGGGGACGGTTAAGTATGGCGTATTTTTGAATGTGCTTGATGCAAATCTAGCTGTGAAGTGTACAACTGGGGCACAACTGCTGCCACTGAAGGGGTGGGTGTGTGTGGGGCACAATTTTTGGAAAAAGGGACACTCCGCTTGGAGTAACCCTTGCTTACATTGTTTTTAAAAGAAGCCAAGATGAACAAGTCATGGTTCAGCAAAGACTTTTCTACCTACCCCGGTGTCATCCTGGGGACGGTTAAGTATGGCGTATTTTTGAATGTGCTTGATGCAAATCTAGCTGTGAAGTGTACAACTGGGGCACAACTGCTGCCACTGAAAGGGTGGGTGTGTGTGGGGCCCAATTTTTGGAAAAAGGGACACTCCGCTTGGAGTAACCCTTGCTTACATTGTTTTTAAAAGAAGCCAAGATGAACAAGTCATGGTTCAGCAAAGACTTTGCTACCTACCCCGGTGTCATCCTGGGGACGGTTAAGAATAGCGTATTTTTGAATGTGCTTGATGCAAATCTAGCTGTGAAGTGTACAACTGGGGCACAACTGCTGCCACTGAAGGGGTGGGTGTGTGTGGGGCACAATTTTTTAAAAAGGGAGACTCCGCTTGGAGTAACCCTTGCTTACATTGTTTTTAAACGAAGCCAAGATGAACAGAGCTGGGATCAGGAAAGACTTTGCTACCTACCCCGGTGTCATCCTGGGGACGGTTAAGTATGGCGTATTTTTGAATGTGCTTGATGCAAATCTAGCTGTGAAGTGTACAACTGGGGAACAACAGCTGCCACTGAAGGGGTGGGTGTGTATGGGGCCCAATTTTTGGAAAAAGGGACACTCCGCTTGGAGTAACCCTTGCTTACATTGTTTTTAAAAGAAGCCAAGATGAACAAGTCATGGTTCAGCAAAGACTTTGCTACCTACCGCGGTGTCATCCTGGGGACGGTTAAGAATAGCGTATTTTTGATTGTGCTTGATGGAAATCTAGCTGTGAAGTGTACAACTGGGGCACAACTGCTGCCACTGAAGGGGTGGGTGTGTGTGGGGCCCAATTTTTGGAAAAAGGGACACTCCGCTTGGAGTAACCCTTGCTTACATTGTTTTTAAAAGAAGCCAAGATGAACAGAGCTGGGATCAGGAAAGACTTTGCTACCTACCCCGGAGTCATCCTGGGGACGGTTAAGTATGGCGTATTTTTGAATGTGCTTGATGCAAATCTAGCTGTGAAGTGTACAACTGGGGCACAACTGCTGCCACTGAAGGAGTGGGTGTGTGTGGGGCACAATTTTTGGAAAAAGGGACACTCCGCTTGGAGTAACCCTTGCTTACATTGTTTTTAAAAGAAGCCAAGATGAACAAGTCATGGTTCAGCAAAGACTTTATCTACCTACCCCGGTGTCATCCTGGGGACGGTTAAGAATAGCGTATTTTTGAATGTGCTTGATGCAAATCTAGCTGTGAAGTGTACAACTGGGGCACAACTGCTGCCACTGAAGGGGTGGGTGTGTGTGGGGCCCAATTTTTGGAAAAAGGGACACTCCGCTTGGAGTAACCCTTGCTTACATTGTTTTTAAAAGAAGCCAAGATGAACAGAGCTGGGATCAGGAAAGACTTTGCTACCTACCCCGGTGTCATCCTGGGGATGGTTAAGTATGGCGTATTTTTGAATGTGCTTGATGCAAATCTAGCTGTGAAGTGTACAACTGGGGCACAAGTGCTGCCACTGAAGGGGTGTCTGTGTGGGCCAATTTTTGGAAAAAAGGGAGACTCCGCTTGGAGTCACCTTGCGGTGTTTTACATGATTTTAGAAGGGCATGCCATGCCTATATCTGTGTCTCGTCCTCTTTTTCCTCGTAACGCTGTTTTGTTTTCACATGAGAATTTGTCCTTGTCACTTTCCCATGTGTTTGTGTTGTGTTGTGAGTTGTTTATCACCTTTTGGACACCTTTGAGGGTGTTTTCTAGGTGTTTTTATGTGTTTGTTATTGCCTGCCATTGTTTCCTATGCAGTTCGAGTTCGGTTTGTCGAACGTTCGACGAACCGAACTCGAACGGGACCTCCGTTCGGCGAACCGACCTCGAGCCGATCCGCGACCGGTTCGCTCATCTCTAGTGCCTACAGATAAGTGCACGCGTATGTCCAGTGACAATATGGACAGACTAACGTTCATCAAGATGAGGAAGTCATGGATCTGCAAGGACTTTATTACCCCTGTGTCATCCTGGGGAGAGTAAATGCTTGTGGATTTGGAATGTGCTTGATGGAAATGTACCTGTCAAGTTTGCAGCTAGGGCACAACTGATGCCACTGAAGGAGTGTCTGTGTGGCCCAATTTTTGTAAAAAAAGGAGACTCTGCTTGGAGTACGCTTGCTTGCAGTGTTTTTAAAAATTATACAAGATGAACAGATTAGGGATCAGCAAAAACTTTGCTACCTACCCCGGTGTCATCCCGGGGACAGTTAAGGCTGGCGTATTTTGGAATGTGCTTGATGCAAATCAAGCTGTCCAGTTTGCAACTGGAGCACAAGTGATGCCACTGAAGTGGTTTCTGTGTGGCCCAATTTTTTGGAAAAAAGGGAGACTCTTCTTGGAGTCCGCTTGCTTGCAGTGTTTTTAAAATTTATACAAGATGAACACATCTGGGATCAGCAAAGACTTTGCTACCTACCCCGGGGTCATCCCGGGGACAGTTAAGGCTGGCGTATTTTGGAATGTGCTTGATGCAAATTAACCTGTCCAGTTTGCAACTTGGGCACAAGTGATGCCACTGAAGTGGTGTCTGTGGGGTTCAATTTTTGGAAAAAAGGGAGACTCTGCTTGGAGTACCTTTGCTGTGTTTTACATGATTTTAGAAGGGCATGACATGCCTATATCTGTGTCTCCTCCTCTTTTTCCTCATCCAGCTGTTTTGGTTTCGCATGAGTATATGTCCTTGTCACTTTCCCATGTGTTTGTGTTGTCTTGTGAGTTGTTTGTCACCTTTTGGACACCTTTGAAGGTGTTTCTATGTGTTTTTATGTGTTTGTAATTGCCTCCCATTGTTTTCAATGGGGTCCGAGAGGTTCGTGTAACGGTTCGCCGAACCGAACTCGAACGCGGCCTCCTTTCGACGAACCAAACCGAACTCGAGCCTCTAGAGGTTCGCTCATCTCTAATTACCGCATTCAGAAATGCCCACTCAATGAAAATATAAAATCAATTAATCTGATTGTTAAGCACAAAAATTCCAAACACTAATATTACTTTGTTTGGTTGTCACAAATTTTGCGCAAAATGCAAGAACAGGCAATCAAAAAGTAGCATCTGTGCAAAAATGGTACCATTAAAAACATCAGCTCGAGGCACAAAAAAAAAAAGCTATCACTGAACCCCAGATCCCAAAAAATCAGAACACTATGGTTTGTGGAAAATGGCATAAAATGTATGCCACTTTTTTTGGACAAACTTCTGATTTTTTTTTTGATTTTTTTTAACCCTTTAGATAAAAGTAAACCTATACATGTTTGGTATCTACGAACTCATAACTACCTGAGGCATCACACCAATACATGAGTTTTACCATTTAGTGAACACAGTGAATAAAATATCTAAACAACACTCTTGCAATCACACTGTTTTTGCAATTTTTCCACACTTGGAATTTTTTCCCATTTTCCAGTATACTGTATGGTAAAACGTATGGTTTCATTTAATAATACAGCTTGTACTGCAAAAATCAAGCCCTCATATAGCAAGATTGACAGAAAAATAAAAATGTTATGGCTCTTGGAATAAGGGGAGCAAAAAACCCCCCGAAAAACGGAAAATCGCGCAAGGGTGAAGGGGTTATGTGATGGTGTGATATTGTGAGCTATGTACCATTTTGTGTGGTTTCATGTTTTGGGCGTGGTGGTCTGCCTATTCAGTGTATTGTTTATCCTGTCTGCAGGGTTAAGGCCATGTGCGCATGTTGCATATTTTTCTGCGTTTCGGCTGCGTTTACAACTGCCCAGTATCATTGACAAAATGCATGCGTTGTGCTTCCCCAGCAAAGTCTATGAGAATCATGCAAAATCTGTGAGCACAATTCTTTTTGAAACGCAGCGTTTTGATTGTCAAAAATTTGACAAAATCTCTGCGTTTAGAAAAGCAGCATGTCAATTCTTTAGTCCATTTTGGCAGCGTTCTACACCCATTGAAATCAGTGAGTTGTAGAAAAATGCTGCCAAAATGTTAAGCAGTGCGTTTGCACTGCATTTTTGTTGCAATCCGCATGGTTTTTTTACAACAAAGGCAGGTTTTTCGGTCCCTCTCTCTCTGTCGGTCGGTCTGTCTCTCTCTCTCTATGTCTCTATCTCTCTTACTGTCCATGTCGGTCTCTCCCTCCCACCCCCTCTCTCATACTCACCGATCCACGATTACCGAAGCGGCGCTGCATGGCGTTCACACTGTGGCGGCTTCTCCTCTTTTGAAAATGCTGGCCGCTTATTAATCCATCTCGTATTCCCTGCTTCCCCCGCCCACCGGTGCCTATGATTCGTTGCAGTCAGACACGCCCCCCACGCTGAGTGATAGCTGTCTCACTGCAGCCAATCACAGCCGCCGGTGGGCGTGTCTATATCGAGCAGTAAAAAAATAAATAATTAAAAAAAAAAACCACGTGCGGTCCCCCCAATTTGGATACCAGCCAGGGTAAAGCCACATGGCTGAAGGCTGGTATTCTCAGGATGGGGAGCTCCACGTTATGGGGAGCTCCACAGCCTAACAATATCAGCCAGCAGCCGCCCAGAATTGCCGCATCCATTACATGCGACAGTCCCGGGACTCTACCCGGCTCATACCATATTGCCCTGGTGTGGTGGCAAACGGGGTAATAAGGAGTTAATGGCAGCCCATAGCTGCCACTAAGTCCTAGGTTAATTACAACAGGCGTCTCCCTGAGATACCTTCCATGATTAACCTGTAAGTTAAAGAAAATAAACACACACATCCAAAAAATCCTTTATTTGTAATGAAAGATAAAAAAACACCCTCTTTCACCACTTTATTAACCCCTCAAAAACATTTCCAGGTCCGCCGTAATTCACGCAAGGTCCCACAACGCTTTCAGCTCTGCTACATTGAAAGCTGACAGGAGCGGCAGTAGAACACCACCGCTCCTGTGAGCTCCATGCAGCAACTGAAGTGAGTTGCGCGATCAGCTGTGCTGTCACTGAGGCTACTCGTGGCCACCACTCTCAGGTGGAGGACTGCAGCTGTGGATGCGAGTAACCTGAGTGAAAGCACAGCTGATCACGCGGCTCACAGCAGTCATTCAGGGGATTTGCGATCACAGGTGAGTCCTTCATGTGTGACCACAAATCAAGCCGCAGCACAAGCACAGAGCCACGCGATCACAATGAAGTCGGGTGAAGTTAATCTGAGTTCATTCTGATCACGCGGCTCTGTCTCAAAGCCAGCCATGCTCTTTTTGACAGTGCAGTCCCACTTGACTCTGCTGCAAGTCTATGGGAATGCTGCAGAGCCGAGTGAGACCGCACTGTCAAAAATGTGCGTTCTTGATGCTTTTCCCACTCTGTCTATGGCAGAGCAAGCATCCAAAACGCATGAATCCTGCAGGAATGTGCGCACGTTGCATTCTGCCGAATGCGTCTCAGAACGCAGCTTTTTCGGCTGCGTTCTGAGATGCACATGCAGTGACTTACAAGCTGCGGAATAGAACGCAACGTGCGCACATAGCCTAAAGCTTCATGAAGCGCTTCTGTCCCCAGGTGTGGGGGAAGGGGCCTGGAATCCACTTAACTCTCTGTTTACCAGAGGAATTAGTGATTCATTCTGGGTGAGACTTAAGGCCCCGTCACACTAAGCAACATCGCTAGCAACATCGCTGCTGATGGACAACTTTTGTGACGTAGCAGCGATGTTGCTAGTGATGTCGCTGTGTGTGACATCCAGAAACACCCTGGCCCCTGCTGGTTGCTGGTTGTTGCTGAATGGCCTGGACCATTTTTTAGGTGTTGCTGTTCCGCTGTGCAGCACAGATCGCTGTGTGTGACAGCGAGACAGCAACAACGAAATGTGCAGGCAGCAGGAGCCGGCTTCTGCGGACACTGGTAACCACGGTAAACATCGGGTAACGAAGAAGGCCTGTCCTTGGTTACCCGATATTTACCTTCGTTACCAGCCTCCGCTGCTCTCACTGTCAGTGCCGGCTCCTGCTCTTTGCACGTGTAAAACTCCAAAAAACTGAGCTGTAACAAATGTTCAATAAACATGCAAAATTACAAGCATGTGAATTGCAGCCTCAAGACTAGAAAAAAAACCAAGGAGGGAAATTGTAGGAAAAATACCCTGACTATAAATAAATAAATTGCAAGTGCTTAATAACAGGGTACTTAGTATATACATTTTTGCAAAAAGGTAAGAAGCTGTCTCACCTCGTCACGGTGTACCCATCTGAGACAGTCCCTAACCTACTAAAGTTAAAAACATATTCTGTACCTGACTTGTGTCATGTCAAAACTTCAATATGAATGGTAAAGTGGTCAGCTGGGTCCCAGATTAAATACACAGCAAAAAGTGAGAAGCAGGTAATTGTTCAGCCTCAGTATCAGGAGGGCTGCACCCCCAACTTGCATTAAAGCAAGATTTTTAACTTTAGTAGGTTAGGGACTGTCTCAGATGGGTACACCGTGACGAGGTGAGACAGCTTCTTACCTTTTTGCAAAAATGTATATACTAAGTACCCTGTTATTAAGCACTTGCAATTTATTTATTTATAGTCAGGGTATTTTTCCTACAATTTTTCTCCTTGGTTTTTTTCTAGTCTTGAGGCTGCAATTCACATGCTTGTAATGTTGCATGTTTATTGAACATTTGTTACAGCTCAGTTTTTTGGTGTTTTTTGGTCTGTTATCTTGCTTTAATGCAAGTTGGGGGTGCAGCCCTCCTGATACTGAGGCTGAACAATTACCTGCTTCTCACTTTTTGCTGTGTATTTAATCTGGGACCCAGCTAACCACTTTACCATTCATATTGAAGTTTTGACATGACACAAGTCAGGTACAGAATATGTTTTTAACTTTAGTAGGTTAGGGACTGTCTCAGATGGGTACACCGTGACGAGGTGAGACAGCTTCTTACCTTTTTGCAAAATGTATATACTAAGTACCCTGTTATTAAGCACTTGCAATTTATTTATTTATAGTCAGGGTATTTTTCCTACAATTTTTCTCCTTGCATGTGTAGCAGAGTACACATCGGGTAATTAACCCCATGTGTGCTGTAACTAGGAGAGCAGGGAGCCAGCGCTAAGCAGTGTGCACGGCTCCTGCTCTGTGCACATGTAGCTGCAGCACACATCGGGTAATTAACCCAATGTGTACTGTAGCTAGTAGAGCAGGGAGCCAGCGCTAAGCAGTGTGCGCTGCTCCCTGCTCTCTGCACGTGTAGCTGCGTGCGCTGGTAACCAAGGTAAATATCGGGTTGGTTACCCGATATTTACCTTAGTTACCAAGCGCAGCATCGCTTCAGTGCGTCGCTGCTGGCTGGGGGCTGGTCACTGGTTGCTGGTGACAGCTCACCAGCAACCCGTGTAGCAATGCTCACGCGATCCCTGCCAGGTCAGGTTGCTGGTGGGATCGCTGGAGCGTCTGACAGTGTGACCTCTCACCAGCAACCTCCTAGCAACTTACCAGCGATCCCTATCAGGTTGTATCGTTGTTGGGATCGCTGGTAAGTTGTTTAGTGTGACGGTACCTATAAGCCCGCTTTACACGCTGCAATGTATCTTACAATGTGTCGGCGGGGTCACGTCGTAAGTGACGCACATCCGGCATCGTAAGGTACATTGCAGTGTGTGACAGGTACGTGCGATTGCGATTGAACAGTAAAACGTTCATCACACGCACATCGTTCATTTCTCTAGAATTGAACGTCAGATTGTTCATCGTACCCGGGGTAGCAGACATCGCAGTGTGTGACACCCGGGAATGATGAACAGAGCTTACCTGCGTCCTGCGGCTCCTGGACAGCAATGCGGAAGGAAGGAGGTGGGCGGGATGTTTACGTCCCGCTCAGCTCCGCCCCTCCGCTTCTATTGGCCGGCTGCCGCGTAACGTCGCTGTGACGCCGAACGTCCCTCCCACTCCAGGAAGTGGACGTTCGCCGCCCACAGCGAGGTCGTATGGACGGGTAAGTACATGTGACGGGGGTTAATCGTTTGTATGGCACGTTCAACAAATTGAACGTGCCACACATACGATGGGGGCGTTGCAAATTGCATACGATATCGTATGCTTAATTGCAACGTGTAAAGCATGCTTTACAAGAGAGAAGAAGCAGGATTGAACCTCTGAGGGAAAAGCTGTGGCTCCTCAGAGAGACCTGGACATTTATGTTATTACTGGACTATATTCGTGTTTCTTTACTATTTGTATCCTCTGTATGGTGGATTATGTTATATGTGGCACCCTGGACTAGCAAGGTCGTCACAGATAACACTCACACACCCCCACCCCCACTATACAGTAACATTAGCCAAACACAAAACCCTTGTTGCCTCCCTCCAGGGTCTAATGTCCACACCAGGTGGGGCGGAGCCAAGCGGTTGGCCCCACCCACCGAGGAGTTCACAGGCCTGGAGGCGGGAAAAGTGTCAGATCGAGTTTGGAGTTTGAAGTGAGAGGAGCAAGCACTTGAGTGTCTGGGTTTGTGGCCCAGGCACTGACAGCAAGGTTGGCAGACGGTGGTGGCCGTCTGCAGGAGTGGGGAAGCAACGTGGAACCGTAGCACCGGGGTCAGGCGTTGGCCCGCCGGTACCGACCAGGGAGCGAAGTGAAGCCAGCACACACAGGCAGGGCCATTAGACCCTGACCAGGCTTGGAGCCGCCGACAATAGTCAAATCCAAACGTGACCGGAACCCCAGGGGTTTCCTAACAGCCAAAGACCCGATAGAAGGTAACCGCCCACACCGTGAGGGTATACAGCTACCGCCTAAGGCTAAAGACCCAAGGGCCAGCGCCTGCGGGCAAACGGGCTCCTCCGGCATCCATACACCGGTGAGTGGACTACCGTTGGGGATCCATCGTAGTCAAACAAGTACATCAAGGTGCAGGGAAAGACAAACGCCATCACCTGTCCGGGGAGAGACACTGCAGCCGGCTGCGGGACCATCCATCCAGCCGTTTGGTTTACCGATGACTTTGTGCATTTCTTATTGAGTGGGTACACCCGTGCCATCCGGCACCGTGCCGTGCTGTCCCTGCAACCCTGCACCTCACCAACCCTGCCTCCCCGTCACACCACTGGGCCCCGGGACCACCAACCCCTACCCACGGGAGGGGGAAAACAACATCCCAGCTGCTCCCTACCATCGCTCCCGGGATCCCTGTAACCAGCAGCGGTGGTGCCCATCTTCACCACAACCCTTGCGTGGCGTCACGGACTAAATCCCCCCAAACCAACCACCCTTTTCACTCACGGGCGAGGAGCGCCGCTCGAGTCCCCAGATCCGGCCCACCGCTCGAGCCACCGAGCAGCAGCAGCCGCAACAGCGCCGTTCTACACCGTTAGCGAGCGCGCGGCGGTGGCGTCCTCCCCGCCCGCGACATATACACCATTTGATTTGCTTGGAATAAATGCTCTTTGGATTGTACAGCCATCTCTCGCTCTGTTAATTGTGTGATATGGGAGAAGGACCCTGTCACAACTGATGGCAGCGGTGGGCTCAACAGAGCGCTGCTAAATGGAGATCCACCCACAGAGTGAGTACAGAAACTGGACCGCATCCAGTTTAAAGGAGAGAGACAAAGATCTGGGCCTGGACTACCAGGGACTGAGTAAAGAAGCCTTAATTGATCTACTTGTGGGTGAGAGTCATACCCACTTCTCCCAGATGTCTGATGGACAAGCACTGGGGATGGGGATCCCTGCCCCAAAAATCCAGTGGTTGGTGTGGTTTGAAGAAGAGATGGTTGTTCTGGGCCCAGGTGTATCTCAGGTGTAAAAGGAGGAGGCTGCTCGCCGAGCACAGAGGAGACAAGAAGCAATGGAGTCTGGTGGAGAGAGTAATATGTGCTGGAGTATAAACCCAGCGATCCGGGAGCCTGTACGGATCACCCGGGCAGAATTCAAGCCATTTGATGAGGCTTCCGGAGATGCAGAAGTGTTTTTCAAGGACTTTGAGCAGCAGTGTGCGGTGATGGAGGTTCCCCACTCTGGCTGGATGCGTTTGTTAGTGGGACTCCTGAACGGAAGCCTGACAGAAACTTATCGCACCATTGAGTCACAGAAAAAATGGGGTTACAACATTGTAAAGCGGACTATCCTGGATTACCATGCCATCACCCCAGACTCACATAGGGCACAGTTTCGAGACCTCCCACGGGGGGATCATTTAGGATGTATGCCGATAAGATGTCACAGGCATGTCGGAGATGGCTGGAAGCGGAAGACGCCTTCACTGAGGAAGACTTTATACTGGTATTTCTTATAGAACAATTTCTTTACAAGTGTCCCTCAGAAATGTGGGAATGGGTCAGAGAGCGCACGCTGCACACCTTGAATAGAGCTACAGCCCTGGCTGATGAGGCCCTTACTATCCGACTGCAATGGAGGAGGCTTATGGACAATAAGCCACAGTCTGATACTCCTGTACCTCGGCCCTCTCCAGTTATATCTGCCCCTCCACCCAGCTGCAAGCTGATGACATCCACGTCTCACAATTCTGGGCCCCAACAGTTCTAACTGTCGCAGGCGGCGGGGCGCTGCGCTCGCTAACTCCTCAGGTCCAGCGCTGCTGCTCGGTGGCTCGAGCGGTGGGCCGGATCCGGGGACTCGAGCGGCGCTCCTCGCCAGTGAGTGAAAGGAGGGGGGGGATCGTTTGGTTTGGGGATTTGGTCCGTGACGCCACCCATGGGTTGTGGTGAGGTTGGGCACCACCGCTGCTGGTGACGGGGATCCCGGGAGCGATCGTAGGGAGCAGCTGGGATGTTGTTTTTCCCCCTCCGTGGGTTGGGGTTGGTGGTCCCGGGGCCCGGTGAGGTGACGGGGAGGCAGAGTTGGCAAGGTGCAGGGTCGCCTGGACTGCGCAGCGCGGTGCCGGATGGCACGGTTGTACTCACTCAGCCACAAATGTACGCAAAGTCTCTGGTAAACCAAACGGCTGGATGGATGGGTCCCGCAGTCGGCTGCTGTGGCTTCTCCCGGACGGTTGGTGGTGGCTGCCTTTCCCTGCACCTTTGTGTATGTTCGGTCCCGATGGCTTCCCACCGGTAACCCGCTCCCCAGCGTATATATGTGCCGGAGGAGCCCTTTTGCCCGCAGGCTCTGGCCCTCGGAACTCTAGCTGTGGCGGTAGCTGTATTTCCTTCTACTGGTCGGACGGTTGCCTTCTATCGGGTCTTGGCTGCTAGGAAACCCCTGGGGTTCCGGTCACTGATGGATTTGACCTTTAACGGCGACTCCAAGCCTGGTCGGGGTCCGCAGGCCCTGCCTGTGTGTGCTGGCTTCACTTCGCTCCCCGGTTCGGTACCGGCGGGCCACCGCCCGACCCCGGTCCTACCGTTCCGCGTTGATTCGCCTCTCCTGCAGACGGCCACCATCGTCTGCCAACCTTGCTCTTAGTGCCCGGGCCACACACCCGGACACCGTCAGTATACTCCTCCACTACTCTTCACTCCTCACACTTGCACTTCCCTAACTGAACTCACTTCCTTTTCCCGCCTCCAGGACTGTGAACTCCTCAGTGGGTGGGGCCAACCGCCTGGCTCCACCCCACCTGGTGTGGACATCAGCCCCTGGAGGGAGGCAACAAGGATTTTGTGTCTGGCTGATGTGCCTGTCTCGGGGTGGGGGGTGTGTTCTGCAGTACCTGTGACGACCTGGCTAGTCCAGGGCGCTACATAACCACACCCTGTGGGAATCACAGAGAGGAGATATTATGGGTGCGGGCAACCTGGGCACCTGCAATCCAGTTGTCCCGCAAGGTCTTGGAGGGACCCCCACGCACCTCCATCTCATCCGGTACATTTTGTGCACTCCATCCCACCTGAGGAAGAGTTACCACCACCTCCACCGCTGACACCTGCACCATAGATGCCCCTGTTGGAGTGTATGGCCTCTGGCCTTTGTCACCAGGTTCTCCTACTGCCTTCTCCAGAATGCACATTGGAAGATGTTATCAATGTGGGCAGCCTGTGCATCTGCAAAACTCTTGCCCTGCTGGTCGATTGAGGAATGACTTTGCACCAAATCGACCTGTTCATTCTCTACAGCCAAATACAATGGGGGAAGAGGTCTCACCCCTTCAAGTTGACTTGCCTAATAACTCAGACACTCGTGGTCGACCACTAGGGGTTTATGGGGTGTGAGCCACAGCCCCGAGTTCCTCTTACCATCAAAGTAAGCACTTACAGGAGGTCGTGCTGGATGGACAGAGAGTTATGGATTTTGTGACTCTGGGGCATTTCTCACAATAGCTGATCCCCGAGTAGTTCGGCCAGAGGTGATACAACATGGACCAGGGATTGTTATTGAATTGGCTGGAGGACAAAGAAGGAATATCCCAAAGGCAACTTTAGATCTGGACTTTGGCTTTGGGGTCAGTCCATGTGTGGTTGGGGTGATGAGCGGCCTGCCTGCAGATATTCTCCTAGGAAATGATGTGGAAGATCTACAATGCCGATTTGTGAGTGCAGGAAACAAAGTTTGAGTGAAGGAGGGCACAAAGGGAAGCTTGTCCTTCCAACCCTACTGCTGTACAAGGGACTATCTACAGCTTCTCTATCCAATACAAGCATGGAAGCCAACACCAGAATGCTGATGAACTGTCCTGGCAAGAAGAATCATAGACTATCCACAGCTGAGCAACATGGACTTAAGTGAGATGGCTAGAGGTCTGTGTAGACCTCATGGCATGCTCACTTATTAAGAAGGAGGGAGAGTTTGTGATGATATGATATTGTGGGTTATGTACCATTTTGTGTGGTTTCATGTTTTGGGCATGGTGGTCTGCCTATTCAGCATATTGTTTATCCTGTCTGCAGGGTTAAAGCTTCTTGAAGCTTTTCTGTCCCTAGGTGTTGGGCAAGGGGCCTGGAATCCACCTAACTCTCTGTTTACCAGAGGAATTAGTGATTCATTCTGGGTGAGACTTAAGGCCCCATTACACGCAACGACATTGCTAACGAGATATCGTTGGAGTCACAGAATTCGTGACGCACATCCGGCCTCGTTAACGACGTCATTGCGTGTGACACGTACGAGCGACTGCTAACGATCAGAAATACTCACCTAATCGCTGATCGTTGACACGTCGTTCATTTCCAAAATGTCGTTGCTGTTTCAGGACGCAGGTTGTTCATCGTTCCTAAGGCAGGACACCTCGCTACGTGTGACACCCCAGGAATGACGAACAACACCGTACCTGCGTCCTCCGGCAACGAGGTGGGTGTGACTTCCATGCGGCTTGTCTCAGCGATGCAGCTTATCTCAGCGATTTGCCCGTGACACACAAATGACGGGGGCGGGTGCTTTCACGAGCGACATCGCTAGTGATGTTGCTGCGTGTAAAGCCCCCTTTACAAGAGAGAAGAAGAAGCAGGATTGAACCTCTGAGGGAAAAGCTGCGGATCCTCAGAGAGACCTGGACATTTATGATATTACCAGATTATATTCATGTTTCTTTACTATTTTTACCCTCTGGTGGATTATGTAAATCTCACAGGATCACTAGACATGTTAATAATATATAGTATTAAATATTAAATATATAAATACAGTGGAACCTTGGATTATGAGTATAATTTGTTCCAGAACTGTGCTCTTAAACCAAGTTACTCTTATATCAAAGAGAATTTTCCCATAGGAAATAATTGAAACACAAACAATTCATTCCACAACCCAAAAATATTTACTGTATTTGTACAAACTTATTACAGTAATACAAAATAATGTGCTGTATTCATATAAAATTATTACAGTACACTAATACAAAATACTGTACAGTAAAAAACATGTAAAACAAATTAAACTGCACTTTAGCTTAGGGTACTTTCACACTTGCGTTATTTTCCTTCCGTTACAATCCGCCCTTTTGGAAAACAGCGGAATCCGATGGAATCCCATAGACTTGTATGGTTGACGGATTGTACCAAAAGGACCTGCGTTGCTTCCGCTGGGCGACGCTCCATTGCTTCCGCCCAGCGGGAGGAACGCAGCATGTAACGTTGTTTTGAGCAGCGGAATCCTCTGGATTTCACTGCGCATGGTTTTTTTTTTGTTTTTTTTTTTAAATCACAAACTTTATTTTGGCTCGCGGTGGCCGAACGTTCAGCTGAGCGCCCAGCCGTCGGTAAGTGACAGTGCTCAGCTAAGCGACCGGCCGCCGGCATGCCCGGGCGCCGGCAAGTGACAGCGCTCAGCTGAGCGCCCACCCGCTGGCATGCCCGGCCGCCGGCATGCCCGGGCACCGGCAAGTGACAGCGCTCAGCTGATCACCCGGCGGTCGGCTGCAGGGAGCGATCAGCTGATCACCTGGCGGCCGACTGCAGGGAGCGATCAGCTGATCACCCGGCGGCCGACTACAGGGAGCGATCAGCTGATCACTCGGCGGCCGGCAAGTGACAGCGTTCAGCTGATCACCCGGCGGCCGGCTGCAGGGAGCGATCAGCTGATCACCCGGCGGCCGGCTGCAGGGAGCGATCAGCTGATCACCCGGCGGCTGGCAAGTGACAGCGCTCAGCTGATCACCCGGCGGCCGGCTGCAGGGAGCGATCAGCTGATCACCCAGTGGCCGGCAAGTGACAGCGCTCAGCTGATCACCCGGCGGTCGGCTGCAGGGAGCGATCAGCTGATCACCTGGCGGCCGGCTGCAGGGAGCGATCAGCTGATCACCCGGCGGCCGGCTGCAGGGAGCGATCAGCTGATCACCCGGCGGCCGACTGCAGTCAGCGATCAGCTGATCACCCGGCGGCCGGCTGCAGGGAGCGATCAGCTGATCACCCGGCGGCCGGCTGCAGGGAGCGATCAGCTGATCACCCAGCGGCCGGCTGCAGGGAGCGATCAGCTGATCACAGGCGGCCGGCAAGTGACAGCACTCAGCTGATCACCCGGCGGCCGGCTGCAGGGAGCGATCAGCTGATCGTTCACAATAGTCTGTCGCTGGTAAAACTGTAAAAAAAAAAATCAAAACGGATTCCGTTGTTTTGCAGCATCCGTTGCATCCGTTGTGCCACTATATGCAACACATCCGTTGCATCCGTCACACAACGCAATGCAACGGATACCGTTCAACGCAAGTGTGAAACTAGCCTTACAATAAATTTGTTGGTGTGCGGGAGGTACAGTACAAGCAATGTGCTGTACTGGTTAGCAGAAAGAAAGTACAGTACTGTATCCACAAATACTAATTGATAGACATGCTATATAGTATATACTGTACTGTACAATGGTATACTGTACACAGTACATATGTACAGAAAGTTACCTCCAGAGCGGGTCAGAGCCTGGTGAAAGGATGTAACTGGAAGTGTGCATAGTGAGTAGTGTTGAGCGAGTATGCTTGTCACTATTCGGTACTCGCACAAGTATCACTGTACTCGGGCTACTCGGCGGGGACCGAGTAATCTCGCAATACTTGTGCTGTACTCGTGGTCTTCATCCCTGCATGTTGGCGCTCTTTTGAGAGCCAGCCCTCATGCAGGGATTGGCTGGCAGATCACTGCAATGCCACAGCCCTGTTAGTTGTGGAATTCCAGTAATTGGCCGGCCCGCACAGCGTGACCGAGCCTTTATACCGGCGGGCGCGCTGTGCTCTGCACACAGCCATCAAGACAGTCAATGCAGGGAGAGTGTTGCTGGTTCAGGGAAAGGTTTACGGCCCTTTATAGTTATTTCCGTAGCAGGGCTGCAAACAGTGTGACCAGAAGTCCTTCTCAGGACTATTGTAGTTGTATACAGGCAGGCAGGGTATAGCCAGGTCGGAGTACAGGAGAAGAGTCCTTCTCAGGTATTATTGCTGTATACAGGCAGGGCAGGCAGGGTATAGACAGGTCGGAATACAGGCTAGTGACCAGAAGAGTCCTTCTCAGGACTATTGTTGCTGTATACAGGCAGGCAGGCAGGGTATATAGCCATTCCTAGTGGTGACCGTATACCAGCCTTCATCATATCTGGGGCTGGTGTACACAGTCTAAGGCCTCTGCCACACTTACGTGTCTCTGGAACGTGTGTGCCTTTTTTTCCACGTACCGGAGACACGTGCACACGGGGACCTAGGTAATCATAATGATTAGGACACACGTAAGTATTTCGGAACGGAACGTGTGTCCGTTCCGTACTTACGTGTGTCCATTTTTTCAAAACGGCAGCATGTCAGTTTTTTTCCGGGACCACGGGTGTCACACGGCCCGCACCCGTACCACTCGGATGTAGTGTGGATGCGGGTCAGTGTGACACGCGCCGGAGAAAGTCACGTGACATGTTAAAAATTAAATAAACACATACTCACCTCCACGAGTCCTGCTGTCTCTGCCGCGGCTGTCCCCTGCATCCGTCCCCCAGTGAATTTGAACAGCGCTTCTCCTTCACTGGGGGCCGGAAGTAGCGTCAGCGGGGCATGGCCTGGGGCGGAGACTGACATTCAGCACCGCAGATAGCACCGGAAGAAGTAGGTAAGTCGGGGCTTTCCGTTCTCCGTGTGTTATTACGTATAACACACGGAGAACACGTGCATGCCACAAACACGGCACACACGGATCAAACCACCCCTTTAACACGTACGTGACAAAAATGGTACGTTTTGTCACGTAAGTGTGGCAGAGGCCTAAAACAGTCCTGATAGTGTCAGACTTCTCAGTAATTGTCGCTCCTAAAAACCTGCTAGGTTCTTATTGCGTCGGTGCTTGCATTTAAAAACCGCACGTGTGTGGCAGTCGGTGGCAGCGTACAGGTGCACTTAATTGCGTTTTGCACAAACTAGTATATAACGCACAAGTCTAGTGAATAATACACGTCAGTCAGCAGTGTCTGATAGTGTCAGACTTCTCAGTAATTGTCGCTCCTAAAAACCTGTTAGGTTCTTATTGCGTCCGTGCTTGCATTTAAAAACTGCACGTGTGTGCCTGTTGGTGGCAGCGTTCAGGTGCACTTGTGTGCGTTTTGCACAAACTTGGATATAACGCACAAGTCTAGTGAATACACGTCAGCACAGCATTGCAAAATGCGCAAGGGCGTTGGCAAGGAACAAGGAAGTGGACGTGATGGTGGTGCAGGCAGAGGCCGAGGTCGTGGGCAAGCTCTAATTTCGCCACAACAAAGGGCCACATCTACTCGCTCGCATGTCCTGTCCCAAATTCTTGGGGACCGCAGCAGTACACCGCTCTTGAACCAAGACCAGTGTCAACAGGTTGTTAGTTGGATAGCGGATAATGCTTCCAGTCAGATTGGCACCACCACAAACACTCTGTCTTCCACACGGTCAAGTGTCAGTAGCCGTGATACTGCACCACACATTTCAGAACCTGATCCTCCTTCCTACCACCAAGCCGAATACACGTCCACGGACATTACTGATCCCACACTTGGACACTCGGAAGAGCTGTTCACGTTTCCATTCGCACATTCTGGCATCTCTCCAGCTCCTGTTGAAGTGGGTCATGACGAGATCGTATGTACAGATGCCCAAATATTTGAGCAGCCACGTTCTCACGAAGTTGGCAACGTGTCTCAGCAAGGGGTGGACGATGATGAGACACAATTGTCAGGAAGTCAGGAGGAGGAGCAGGGTGCGGAAGAGGAAGACGACGTGGTAGATGATCCAGTAACTGACCCAACCTGGCAGGAGGATATGCAGAGCGAGGACAGCAGTGCACAGGGGGAGGGAGGCGTAGCATCCCAACAGGCAGTAAGAAGCTGGGTGGTGGCCCCAGGCAGAAGTCAGGTTCCCCGGAACAACAACACGACACAAGGTGCCTGTACAAATGTTAGGTCTTCCCGAGTCTGGCAGTTTTTTAAGTTGGCTCCAGATGATTCTAAAAAGGCCATTTGCAACCATGCCAGCATCAGCAGGGGTACCAAAACTAGCAGCCTGACCACCACCAGCATGATCAGGCACATGTCAGCCAAGCACCCGACTTTGTGGGATGTACAACAGAGTCGAGGAGCAGTGCTTGCTGATGTCACTGCTACGTCTTCGCTTGTTGTGCATGCGAGCCAATCCCCTGTCCATGCTGCCCGCGAACAAGCCTCCTTCGGCCCTGCACCTGCAGTTGCCCACGCAGAAATAACACCATCATCAAGCACGTCCTTGTCCCAGCGCAGCGTTCAGTTATCCATTCAGCAAACCTTTGAACGCAGGCGCAAATACACTGCCAAAGCCCCACATGCCACAGTTCTAAATGCTAACATTTCGCGACTGCTTGCACTGGAAATGTTTCCTTTTAGGCTGGTGGAGACAAAAGCATTCCGCGACCTGATGGCGGCAGCTGTCCCACGTTACTCGGTCCCCAGCCGCCACTATTTCTCCCGGTGTGCCGTCCCCGCATTGCATAACCACGTGTCACAAAACATCACACGTGCCCTGAACAACGCTGTTTCAGACAAAGTCCACCTAACCACAGACAAGTGCTTGTGGGCAAGGCCGCTACATCTCGTTGACGGCACACTGGGGTAATATTGTGGAAGCTGGGACCCAGTCTGAGCGAGGGACAGAACACGTCCTTCCCACACCAAGGTTTGCAGGCCCTACCTCTGTCAGGGTTTCACCCACACTCTACAGCTCTGGAATGTCATGCTCCTCAGCCTCCTCCTCCTCCTGCGCATCCTCATCCACTTTACCCTCCACACCAGTCCCAAGCTGGAAGCACTGCAGCACTGCCTCGGCGAAGCGGCAACAGGCTGTGCTAAAGCTAATCTGCATAGGTGACAAACCCCACAATGCAGAAGAGGTGTGGACAGCTCTGAAACAGCAGGCAGATCACTGGCTCACACCTGTGAACCTAAAGCCAGGAAAGGTCGTGTGTGACAATGGCCGGAACCTGGTGGCGGCTTTGAGGCGAGGCCAGCTGACACATGTTCCATGCGTGGCCCATGTGCTCAACCTCGTGGTTCAGCGGTTTCTAAAGTCATACCCAGAGCTGTCTGATCTGCTGGTAAAATTTCGCCGCCTGTCTGCACATTTTCGAAAGTCACCTACTGCTCCAGCCAGCCTTGCCGGCTTTCAGCGCCGTTTGCATCTTTCGGCTCACAGACTGGTGTGTGATGTCCCCACATGTTGGAATTCAACTCTGCACATGTTGGTCAGGATATGTGAGCAGAAGAGGGCAGTTGTTGAGTACCTGCATCACCTAAGCCGTCGGAAAATGGGTCAAACTCCACACATAACACCTGAGGAGTGGAGATGGATGTCCGACCTATGTGCCATCCTCCAAAACTTTGAGGACTCCACCAACATGGTGAGCGGTGATGACGCCATTATTAGCGTCACCATACCGCTTCTCTGCCTTCTACAATGGTCTCTGCTCAAAAACAAACATGATGCATTGCAGGCGGAGCGCGATGAGTTGGAGCAAGAAACAGTAGTGTGTGTGGGTGATAACACACAGCCCAGCCTCGTCTCATCACAACGTGCAGTGGAGGACTATGACAAGGTGGAGGATGAAGACATGGAGCAACTCTCTGGCCAAATTGAGGATATGACATGCACACCAGTCATATCCTCGGTTCAGCGTGGCTGGCCAGAGGACAGGGTAGATGAGGAGGAGGAGGACAGCATGTTCAGTCATCGTGTTGGTCAGGATACTGAAGTGATGGCTGTTAAGAGTCTGGCACACATGGCTGACTTTATGGTAAGCTGCCTGTCTCATGACCCTCGCATTAAGAACATCTTGGCCGACAATCATTACTGGTTGGTAACACTGTTAGACCCACGCTACAGGGAGAACTTTATGTCTCTTATACCCGAGGCGAAGAGGTCAGCCAAAATGCAGCAGTTCCGGAAGGCCATAGTCACGGAAGTAGGCAAAGCAGTCCCCTCACAAAACGCTAGCGTCATAGGTCAGGAATCAGTGGACAACCAAGGCGTACAGCCGAGAGGGGCACAAGTCCAATCCGCTAGAGGTAGGGGAACAGTCTTTAAGATGTGGGACAGTTTTCTCAGCCCCTCACATACCACAGCCCCTGAGGTGCAGGGTAGTGCAACAAGAAATCCTAAGTTTGCCCAGATGCTCAAGGAGTACCTTGCAGATCGAACAACTGTACTCCGACATTCCTCTGTGCCTTACAATTATTGGGTATCCAAGCTGGACATGTGGCATGAATTGGCTCTCTATGCCTTGGAAGTCCTGGCCTGCCCTGCTGCTAGCGTTTTGTCAGAGCGTGTTTTAGTGCTGCAGGTGGAATCATTACAGATAAACGCACCCGCCTGTCAACTGAAAATGCTGACAGGCTGACTCTGATCAAGATGAACAAGGGTTGGATTGGGCCAGACTTCACCACACCACCAGCAAATGAGAGCGGAATTTAAATTTTGTAACGGGAATTTGCCATGTACCTCCACTCACCCATGGGTACACACTTCTGGACTTTGGATAATTGCTGGACTGCTCCTCCTTCTCCTCATGCGCCACCATGATGACAGTTACAATACTTAGGCCGTTGTTTCAGGTATACCCCCAGTGGTAAATTTTTTTTGCCCATTCTTTCAGAATTGTCATTACAACGACAGGAGACCCGCTCCTTTGCAATGGGAACAATGTTTTGAGGCCCTCATGCACGTCTCTATCCAGGGACAATGTGGAGCTTCCCACTTTTTGGCTGCCCTGCCAAAGGGCTATACTACAATAGACCCACTTCCTTACAATGGGCACTTCAGGTTTACAGGCCCTCATGCACGTCTCTATCCAGGGACAATGTGGAGCTTCCCACTTTTTGGCTGCCCTGCCAAAGGGCTATACTACAATAGACCCACTTCCTTACAATAGGCACTTCAGGTTTACAGGCCCTCATACACGTCTGTATGCAGGGGCATTGGTGAACCTCACAATTTTGGACTGCCCTGGCAAAGAAAAATACTACAAAGACTCACTTTCTCAAAATGGGCACATTAGACTCAAGAGGCCTTCATGTACTCTTCTCAGGGACATCGGAGTGCCACACAATGTTTTCACGTAAAATCTTTCATGTAATCTCAAAAAGTAACATACACCATCTCTATCTCACTATTGGGTATGTGCCCTTAACATTTCCGCCATGAAAATTCATTTTGGTGTCATTTTGGAAGGTTTTCTGGCGAGTCCGTAAAAATGGCGTAAAACTCGGATAAAATTGTTCAAAGCTGTGACTTTTGAGTGATAAATGCTTCAAGGGGTCTTCCCCATGCTGTTTCATGTCATTTGAGCACTCTTCTGAGACTTTTGTGACATTTTTAGGGTTTCTACGTGCTGCCGGGGGTCATTTCAGAACATTGGGCTCGGTGCCCGGGCTGAGTACACGAGTATCTTGGGATGCTCGGCCCGAGCCTCGAGCACCCGAGCTTTTTGGTACTCGCTCATCACTAATAGTGAGTATTTGCTCTTCTTGCAAAGCATTACTCTTAAACCAAGTTACGAATTTGTAAAAAGCTTTGCTTGTCTTGCAAACGCTCTCAAACCAAGTTACTCTTAATCCAAGGTTCCATAGTATATTAAATATATATATATATATATATATATACATGTGTATAAATATATAATATATATATTAAAGTATTGAGCAAAATGAAAAAATATTTTTAAGACATCTCAATTTATTCAGTTTTGAGTATACAGTATAAAGTTTACAGAAATTCCCGCACGTACACGACTTGGCACGCTATTAGTGAGGTTATTATTGGTCGTCTATGGGATATTCTTCGTTGCTGAATGCACTGGGGCACATACATCCTCAAGATCCGCTCTGGCAGCTTCCTTTGAAATTGGAGAAGAATTACACTGGTCAATGAAGATTTTGCTTTCTGAACACCTTTGGAGGTATCATATGTAATTTGAGCTGCTGATCACCAAAATCACCTTGAAATTTTCCTATCACGTACTGCTTTTCTGAAATCTTCTTGAGCTATTTTTTTTACATTTTCAGGCTCTCCATGTATTGTCCACAAAACAAGTGCTGTTATGTAATTTAGAGGCAAGCAAATACATGAATTCACTGCATTTCATTGAAGTTGCAAAACTTTAGTGGAATAGTTACAGGCTAGGCACACCTAGACATGTCTAGACAACTTTGGACACTGCCTGCAGAGGCTGTAAAATCTGCTTGCAAAAATTCTGAAAGTTATTTCAAATCAAAGCAACTATAAACTACTGCTGTGGGATCTGGTAAAGCTAAAATGTCTCTTCAGTGTTGGAACAGTTGCGATACCTTCTGCTACATTTGTGAACTGTACTTGCTTAAGCTTAAAAGAAGCATCATGACACTGCTCAATATGAAAGCCTAGGATCTGTACTTTGGATGCAAGATTTGTGATTAAGAAGAATCATGGGCTCCTCATATCTGTTATGCAAAATGTGCAGTTGACCTTAGAGGTTGACTGAGAGGTTCCCGCAAGTCAATGCTGTTTGCTGTCTCAATGATATAGCGGGAACAGAAGGATCATGTGACCGAATGTTACTCCTGCCTGCCTAAATGTCTCTGGTTTCTATGCTAAGAATAAGATATTCACTGCATATCTCAATCTGCCTTCAGCTATTAGATCAGGGGCACATGATGATACTCTTTCAGTGCCAAAGCCACCAAAGACATGGAGCCTTGAGGAGGTAGCTAAAGAAGATGGTGCAGTACATGAGTCAGAGATGGGGAATGATGCTACTTCAGACTTTGAGCCACGTACAGTGATGTGAAAAAGTGTTTGCCCCTTCCTGATTTCTTATTCTTTTGCATGTTTGTCACACTTAAATGTTTCAGATCACCAAACTAATGTATATATTAGACAAAGATAGCACAAGTAAATACAAAATACAGTTTATAAATGAAGGTATTTATTATTAAGGTAAAAGAAATCTAAACCTATAGGTCCTGTGTGAAAAAGTGAATGCCCCTCTAAAAACATAAAATAACTGTGATTTATCACATCTTTGGCAACCTCATTTAAAATTCCCTAGCCACATCTAGGTAATCAGATTAATCTGATTACTGCCACACCTTTTATCAATTAAGAAATCTTTTAAATAGGACCTGACTGACAAAGTGAAGTAGACCAAAATATCCTCAAAAGCTAGACATCATACCGTGATCCCAAGAAATTCAGGAACAAATGAGAAACAAAGTAATTGAGATTTATCAGTCTGGAAAAGGTTATAAAACTATTTCTAAAGCTTTGGGACTCCAGAAAAACACAGTGAGAGCCATTATCCACAAATTGCGAAAACATGGAACAGTGGTGAACCTTCCCAGGAGTAGCCGGGTAACCAAAATTACCCCAAGAGGCCAGCAACAACTCATCAAACAGGTCACAAAAGATACCAAAACAACATCAAAAGAACGGCATGGTGGCTCAGTGGTTACCACTGCAGTCTTGTAGCGCTGGAGTCCGGGGTTCGAATGCCACCAAGGAAAACATCTGCAAGGAGTTTGTATGTTCTCCCCGTGTTTGCATGGGTTTCCTCCGGGTACTCTGGATTCCTCCCACACTCCAAAAACATACAGATAGGGAATTTAGATTGTGAGCCCCAATGGGGACAGTGTTCCTGATGTATTTAAAGCGCTGCGGAATATGTTAGCGCTATATAAAAATAAAGATTTATTTATAACTACAAGGCCTCCCTTGCCTCAGTTAAAGTCAGTGTTCATGATACCATCAAAAGAAAGAGACTGGCGAAAAATGGCCTGCATGGTAGAGTTCCAAGACAAAAACCACTGCTGAGCAACAAGAACATAAAGACTCGTCTCAGTTTTGCAAGTAAACATCTTCATGATCCTCAAGAATACTCTGTGGACTGATGAGAAAAAAGTTGAACTTTTTCAAAGGTGTATGTATCATTACATCTGGCATAAAATTAGCAAACAGTTCAGAAAAGGAACATCATGCCAACAGTAAAATATGGTGGTGGTAGTGTGATGGTCTGGAGCTGTTTTATTGCTTTACCACCTAGAAGACTTGCTGTGGTAAATGAAACTATAAATTCAGCTGTCTATCAAAAAAAAAAATCCTGAAGGAGAATGTCCAGCCATCTGTTCATGACCTCACACTGAAGCGCACTTAGGTTATGCAGCAGGACAATGATACAAAACACACCAGCAAGTTCACCTCTGAATGGCTTAAGAAAAACAATATTAAGACTTTGGAGTGTCCAAATCATAGTCTTGACATTAATCCGATTGAGATGCTGCGACACGATTTTAAAAAGGCAGTTCATTGTTGGAAACCCCCCAATATGGCTGAATTACAGCAATTCTGCAAAGAAGAGTGGGTCAAAATTCCTCAAGAGCATTGTAAAAGACTCATTGCTGGTTATAGCAAATGCTTTATTGCAGTTGTTGCTGCTAAGAGTGGCCAAATCAGTCATTAGGTTTAGGGGGTAATTACTTTTTCACACAGGGCTTTGTAGGTTTGGATTTTGTTTCCCTTATTAAAAAAAATACCTTCATTTATTAATTGCATGTTGTGTTTATTTGTGTTATTTTTGTCTAATATTTACATTTTTTTGGTGATGTAAAACATTTAAGTGTGACAAACATGTGAAGGAATAAGAAATCAGGAAGGGGGCAAACACTTTTCACATGTATGTCAGAAGAGCCTAATTTTATAACATAGCCAGAATTTGTCAAGAGGAAATGCAGTCAATGGCTTCATGACTTCAAGGACAGAATTTGCTGTCACCTGCTACACAATCTTTTATCTTTTAAAGCCAAAAACAGAGGGTGAGCCAGCACTGTCTGAAAATGGCATGCACTAATAAAAAGTGTAAATTCACAGATTAATTCCAACTGTACTATAATACAAAATGAGATTTTTAGCAAAGTATTGATCAATTTTCTGAGCCACCCCTGCCACTTCATGGAAAATCTCAATAGCGGGATCCTACTCTATATTTTATATTTCAGTGTGCCATGAAGCCTCCTAGATACATTAAAAGCAGAACCATATAGGAGCAACACATACCTGTGATCATTTTATAACCGCTTCCATGTTGCAAAAAGAGGCAACTGTGGATAAAAGGCAGCCCAGGTCCCAGCATGTGCAGCAGATGCCACACATACCAGGACAATGTCAAAACTGACCTTCACAGTGCCATGTGACTGTTTGCGACATGGAAGCGGTTATATAAAGGTCACAGGTATGTGTTGCTCCTATATGGTTCTGCTTTTAATTTAATCTAGGAGGCCGCATGGCACAATGAAATATAAAATATAGAGTAGGACCCCCCTATAGAGATTTGTCGTGACGTGGCAGGGGTGGCTCAAAAAATTGATCAATTATTTGCTAAAAATTTCATTTTGTATTACAGTACAGGTGGAACTTTTATTTGATGCATGCCACTCTCTGATGTGCTGGCTCCCACCTTTATCTTTTGAAACCGCCAAGATGAATTAACATAGTTTTTGAACAGGTTGACAACCTATGCTTCGGCACAGACATTGCTGGGTTGCTCACAGCTTTGGGATATGAGCATGAGCCGAAACAGTAGCATCTCTTTATTGATTCATCAGTATTAAGCCTTAAGGATATCTTGTTGCAAAATGGTAATATTTACCTTTAGTATCTGTTAGCTATGCTACACAAACATGAAAATATGGAACTGTTGTTGAAGCACATAAAGCACAGCAACTACAACTGGAACATCTGTGGGGATTTAAAAGTAGTGGCCCTGCTGCTTGGATTGCAGCTCGGATAAACCAAGTACTGCTGCCTTATTTGTGAATCTGACAGCCGGACTAAGCAGTCACATTACAGTTGAAGGAAGTGGCCAATCCATAACCAGAACCAGTTGACTTCCAGGAAGAAAAAATGTTGCACATAAAGCACTTTGAACCCAGCATTGATATTTCTGCCACATCTTCACGTAATGCTCTGGCTGCTGAAAAAATTGGTGAAAGCAATTAACAAGGGAGCAGATTATTATTTGAGACATATGTTCCCAAAAATAACCGGTGCCTTGATTAAGGAAGACGTTTTTATTGGTCCACAAATATGACAAGAATAAACCAATGACAAGCACTTCGAAGAATTGCTGGTGGGGCCTGAGAAAATTGGTTGGAAACCATTAAAGGATGTTTCAGAGAATTTCCTTGGCAACTATCTAGCACCAAACTACATTGAATTGGTTGACATCCTTCTTGAAGCTTATAAAGCAATGAAGTGTAACATGTCATTGAAAATTCATCTTCTGCTTTCACATTTGGAATTCTTACCTGGGTACAGTCAGTGACAAACATGCAGAACAGTTTCACCAAGATATTGTCAACATGAAAAAGCATTATCAACGCTACTGGAATCCATAAAGGCTAGCTGACTATTGCCAGACACAGGATGCTATAACATGCAAATATTGAACATAGGAATTTTGGAACTGCATTACTGCCATAGGAACTATGTTTGAAATAATAAGATATTGAACACGTTGCACGTTGCTGTTTTTTAAGCAGCATTTTGCTTGACAAATATTTGTCAAAATTGTTGCCTAAAAAAGGCAGCATGTCACTTCTTCAGTGCGTGTTGTGAATATTTTCCACGCATTGAAATGAAGGAGGTGTGTCAAAATGCAACCAAAATGTTTAGCTGTGCGCTTGCACTGCATTTTGGTTGCATTTTGGATCTGTTCTTGTCAACAAAAACGCAGGTCACCAAACTTTTCTCCATTCTCTCTCTCTGTCTGTTTTCTCTCCACTTCATACTCACAGATCACCGATGCGGTGCGGCTGTCACACTGCTCCAGTGGCCTCTCCTGCTTCTGACAGTACCGGCCACTCATTAGGCTCATTTCATATTCACTGCTTCCCCTGCCCACCGGCACTTATGATTGGTTGCAGTGAGACACGCCTCCACGCTGAGTGACAGCTGTCTGACTACAACCAATCACAGCCGCCGGTGGTGGGTCTATATCGTCCAGTACAATAAATAAATAATTTAAAAAACGGCGTGCGGTCCCCCTCAATTTTGATACCCAGCCAAGATAAAGCCTCACAGCTGGGGACTGGTATTCTCAGGCTTGGGTTTTCTTTTTATTTATCATATTCACATATGGTAAAACTGACCTAACAATATGATTCTCCAGGTCAGTAAGAATATGCAGATAGTAAAACTATATATATTTTTTTATTTAAGTGGAGCAAAAAATTCTGAAATTTATGCATTTTTTGGTGGGATCTGAGGCTGTGTGAGTGCTTATTTTTTGTAGCCTGAGCTGTTGACATTGTTGAGTAGATACAATGTTTTGATCGGCTCTTATTACATTTTATTGCAATATTGCAGTGGCCAAAAAAAGCATAATTCCTTTGTTTTTAATTTTTTTCGTTATGCTATTTACCAATCAGATTAAGTCACCCTGTCAGAGATTGAAAGAGGGATTTAACTGGTTAGCCGATCCACCCATGGCTGTTAGAGGCCGTTGATGGCTAATTAATTCAGCAGTCATGTGGGGGAATGATGAGGGCTTGGCGTGCGAGCCCACATCAAAGGCAGGGACACGACATATGATGTAAGTTTATGTCATATATCGTGAAGGGGTTAATGGAACACCTGTAGCTGGAGCTCTGGCTCATACGGTGGGGAAAATAAATATTTCGAATGTGACACCCTGGCAAAACCAGGTAGTCACAGATAGGCCCCTGCACAACACCCTTCCCTCACTTAGGAAACACACAGCCAACCTAAAACCCGTGTCACCCACCCTTAGGGAAAGATAGTCACACCAGTGGGCGTGACCAGGTGGTTGGACACACCCACCCTGAGGTCTAGACAGCCTGGGGAGGGAAAACAGGGAGTCGAGTTGGTAGTTCAGCTTGGAGAGGAGTGTGAGCTGGAGCTAAGTGTAGCTCCAGCAGGGAAAGTTCAAGTTGAATGGTACCAGGGTAGGAGCCCTGGTGCCTCTGGCTAGGAGGCAGATGGTGGTCTCCGTCAGCAGGATACGGGAAGATGGTTCGGCAGTACCGAGGTGGACCGGGACAGGGTTGTAGCCCGCCGGTACCGACATGGGGAACCGACCTGGAAACTGGAGCACAAGGGGGGTACTCAGACCCTGAAGCCAGGACCGGAAACCAGCGGCCTGGTTAATTAACCGATTGAGGCCAGGACTAGAGGTCCTGTCCCATCCAAAGTCCCTCATAGAAGACAACAGCCCACCGATAGGGATAAGAGGTCGCCGCCAGGGCCCATAGATCCCACGGGCCAGCGTCTGTGGGCATGGCTCCTTAGGCCACATCCAGCCGGGAGCGAACTCCTGAGTTGCAGACTAGGAAGTCCACCTTATACAAAACAGTGCAGAGGAAAAGGATAGAGACCACCAGTCCGGTCCGGTGGAGGACCCGAATGCAACCGGACGCGGCACCGGCCACCAAAACCTTGGTTTACCAGAGACTCGTGTGATTTATTGAATGTGAGTAATCAAACATCCCCCTTGCTGTCGCTATACCCTGCACCAGACACTGGGCCCCGGGGCAACCATCCCTAACCATGGAGGGGTTAACATCCAGCTGCCACTACATCTCCCCCGGGTGCACCATTACAGCAGCGGTGGTGTCCCAACTCACCACACACCGTGGGTGGCGTCACGAAATTAATACAGCATAGCCCGTACATCTACGTCCCCCCTTTTATTCGGCGTGTCCGCGAGACCCCCGGGTCCGGAGTGCCTCGAGCCACCCCCTTAGAAGATCCAGAACCGAGCAGCGCCGGCTGCTGGCACGGGGGCGGCACACATACATTGCTAGTTTTAGACGTTTTCCCACCTACAAAGAATGGAGAGGACTGTAATTTTCATCGCAGGTACACTTCACCTGTGACAGACAGAATCAAAAATCCAGAATATCACATTGTATGATTTATAAAATAATTAATTTGCATTTTATTGCTTGCAATAAATATTTGATACAATAGAAAAAAAGAACTTAATATTTGGTACAGAAACCTTTGTTTGCAGTTACAGAGGTCAGATATTTCCTATAGTTCTATCTTCACCAGGTTTGCACACAATGTAGCAAGGAGTTTGGCTCACTCCTCCACATTAATCCTCTCCAGAAATTTCAGGTTTCTATCTGTCACTTGGTAACATTGAGTTTCAGCTCCCTCAATTGATTTTCTTTTGGGTTCAGGTCTGGAGACTGGCTAGGGCACTACAGGACCTTGAAATGCTTCTTAGGCCCCCTTCACACGTCCGCGATACCCCGATTGCCAACGCACCAGGGCCAATCGGGAAGAGCCGGGTAGAGTCCCAGAACTGTCGCATCTAATGTATGCGGCAATTCTGGGCATCTGCTGGCTGATATTGTAAGGCTGGGGGGCTCCCCATCCTGAGAATACCAGCCTGCAGCTGTATGGCTTTTTCTGGCTGGTATTAAAATTGGGGGGGACGCCGTTTTTTTTAAATGATTTATTTATTTATTTCTATACTCCATAGTGACACGCCTGCCGGCGGCTGCGATTGGTTGCAGTTAGACAGCAGTCACTTAGCGTGTGGGCGTGTCTCACTGCAACCAATCATATTTGCCGGTGGGCGTGGAAAGCAGGGAATACGAGATTGATTAATGAGCGGCCGGCTTTTTCAAAAGAGGAAAAGCCGCCGGAGCTTTTATAACAGCCGTGCAGCGCCGCGCCAGTGATCGGGGAACGGTAAGTATGAGAGAGGGGGGGGGGAACTGACCGACAGACAGCGAGAGGGACAGATAAGACAGAGAGACCGACCGACAGACATAGAGAGACAAGTTTTATTTTAGCTGTTTACAAAAACATGTTCTGAAATACAATTATATATATAATATGGGCTGAAAGTGCACACTCCCAGCTGCAATATGAGAGTTTTCACATCCAAATCGGAGAAAGTGTTTAGGAATCATAGCTCTGTAATGCATAGCCTCCTCTTTTACAAGGGACCAAAAGTAATTGGACAAGTGACTCTAAGGGCTGCAATTAACTCTGAAGGCGTCTCCCTTGTTAACCTGTAATCAATGAAGTAGTTAAAAGGTCTGGGGTTGATTACAGGTGTGTGGTTTTGCATTTGGAAGCTGTTGCTGTGACCAGACAACAAATGCGGTCTAAGGAACTCTCAATTGAGGTGAAGCAGAACATCCTGGTGCTGAAAAAAAAGAAAAAATCCATCAGAGAGATAGCAGACATGCTTGGAGTAGCAAAATCAACAGTCAGGTACATTCTGAGAAAAAAGGAATTGACTGGTGAGCTTGGGAACTCAAAAAGGCCTGGGCGTCCACGGATGACAACAGTGGTGGATGATCGCCGCATACTTTCTTTGGTGAAGAAGAACCCGTTCACAACATCAACTGAAGTCCAGAACACTCTCAGTGAAGTAGGTGTATCTGTCTCTAAGTCAACAGTAAAGAGAAGACTCCATGAAAGTAAATACAAAGGGTTCACATCTAGATGCAAACCATTCATCAATTCCAAAAATAGACAGGCCAGAGTTAAATTTGCTGAAAAACACCTCATGAAGCCAGCTCAGTTCTGTAAAAGTATTCTATGGACAGATGAGACAAAGATCAACCTGTACCAGAATGATGGGAAGAAAAAAGTTTGGAGAAGAAAGGGAACGGCACATGATCCAAGGCACACCACATCCTCTGTAAAACATGGTGGAGGCAACGTGATGGCATGGGCATGCATGGCTTTCAATGGCACTGGGTCACTTGTGTTTATTGATGACATAACAGCAGACAAGAGTAGCCGGATGAATTCTGAAGTGTACCGGGATATACTTTCAGCCCAGATTCAGACAAATGCTGCAAAGTTGATCAGACGGCGCTTCATAGTACAGATGGACAATGACCCCAAGCATACAGCCATAGCTACCCAGGAGTTCATGAGTGCAAAAAAGTGGAACATTCTGCAATGGCCAAGTCAATCACCAGATCTTAACCCAATTGAGCATGCATTTCACTTGCTCAAATCCAGACTTAAGACTTAAGACGGAAAGACCCACAAACAAGCAAGACCTGAAGGCTGCGGCTGTAAAGGCCTGGCAAAGCATTAAGAAGGAGGAAACCCAGCATTTGGTGATGTCCATGGGTTCCAGACTTAAGGCAGTGATTGCCTCCAAAGGATTCGCAACAAAATATTGAAAATAAAAATATTTTGTTTGGGTTTGGTTTATTTGTCCAATTACTTTTGACCTCCTAAAATGTGGAGTGTTTGTAAAGAAATGTGTACAATTCCTACAATTTCTATCAGATATTTTTGTTCAAACCTTCAAATTAAACGTTACAATCTGCACTTGAATTCTGTTGTAGAGGTTTCATTTCAAATCCAATGTGGTGGCATGCAGAGCCCAACTCGCGAAAATTGTGTCACTGTCCAAATATTTCTGGACCTAACTGTAACCTGAGGTATAAATAGAGATCTTTCGGCCCCAAGGCAAAATTTACATCTGGGCCTCCCCCCAGCATGATGTCAGATGTATAAACCCCTGTAGTATTTTAAATCATATAAAGACATACACTGCTCAAAAAAGGTAAGGGATATTTGCCTTTTGGGTCAAATATTAGGATGATCCTAAAATGCACTCTAGAAATGGACATCCTTTGGCCACATCCCACTCTAATGACTGCTTCATTGAGAACAATGCCCTTCGGAACCAGATGCTTAATGCCCCACAACTCCAGATACATTTAAGGGAGGTGAGAGGCACTGAAGTGTCATGATAGACCATTCAAAGCCATTGACATCAGCATGGTCTGCATGCTAGATGACCTGCAAGGGTACCTGACCACACCACCAGACACAGGCATCATCATCTTGCTGGACAAGGGTCCAGTGGCCCTAAGTGCTGATCACTGATGAAATTTGATTCACACTGAGCAGAAATTATGGCCACCAACAACATTGGAGACATGAAGGGAAGCATTAGGCATCAGCCACTGTTTTTATCAGACAAGCCTTTGGTGGTGTTACAGTTTGGGCAGGTGTGTCTAGTCAATACAGAACTTCCCTACACTTTATGAATTGTACAGAAACAAGCCCCTACTACTTGAATTACATAATTAATCCAGTCATTGTGTCTCTGCATGAACAACACAGGCTTAATTTCATCTTTATGGATGACAATGCTCCAGCTCATGGATGTCGTATCATTGGGCAACGGCGGCTGTTGTCTGGGGCACCTCAAATGGAGTGTTCTGCACTTTCTACAGACCTGAATCCCATAGAAAACCTATGGAATCAGCTGAGTCGCCATGCAGTTTCTCGTAACTTTGTACCACAGAAAAACAATGACCTGAGGGCCACCCTTCAACAAGAGTGGGATGCAATGCCTTTACAAATATTTACTTTACTTTGAACAGCAAGAGACAATGTTGTCAAGCTATACCTGATGCTCAAGGTCACAGGGCAAGTTATTGAGATGTGGTGCTTCTGACCTGGTCAGGCACCACAGAGTACTGCACCCATGCTGGGACAGTACTTCCAGGTAAATCCAAAGGCTCTGAAATAGGGTGTGTGCACACAGACACATAGCAACCAGGTGTCCCACACCTTAGAGGGGCCCTTGGGCAGACCCAAGAGGAGGCGTTCCTCCACATTTCATCTAAGGGTGTTTGGGAGGGGCTGGAAGCTAAGGTGGAAGTGGCTGTCATGAAAGTAGGAGGAGTTAGCCAGTCTGAGGTGGAGAAGCGCAGAAAGTGTGGCAAGCAGAAAGTGTGGCAAGCAGAAAGTTTGAGGAGAAGAAGGAGAGGAGACATGCGCGGACACGCTAGTCAGACCCTGCACGTGTAGTAGCCGTTGGCGGGGAGAACGGATACCAGTAGTTGGACAGAAAGACGCTGAGGTAGTCAGCTGGTCGTGTACGGAGACGCCTGGTGACTAGGCACGCACGGGGAACAGGTCCCTAGAGTAGATATCCATTTATTTGGTCTGCTAAACCTGCCGGTGGGGGGAACCACAAGTCCCACACCAACCAACTAGAGTCCGGGCATCAGCAGCAACGAGGGGGCCCATAAGGAGGATCCAGCCTGGAGCCATCTTCCTTGGTCCACGCTGCCAGCAAACGGGCCAAAAAGGGGAGAAAAGGGAGAAAAGGCAGCAGCGACTTCCCTGGATGAATCCCAGGGTAATTCAAGTCAGGGGTTATCCGAAACAAGAAGTGCTAGGAAGGCGAGTTAACAGTTACCCTTAGACCAGCCTGAAGGATACCTGGTTCTACCTGGTTTATCTCAGCATCGCCCGGGTTACCTCACAAAAACATCTGAAAGTGAGTAAATGAGTTGAAAGACACTTTGGACTGTGACTGAGTTATTCTGGAACCTGTTGTTCTACACACCCAAGCCCCTGGGGCCAGCCTCACTCATGGGAGGCCACACCATCCGACTGCAGACTCCATCAGCCCCAGACACTCGTTAAACCTGCAGTGGCGGTTACCCATAACCCTGACCGCAAACCGTGAGTGGCGTCACGACTCCTATATAAATAAACCTGACATACCTGTGGCCAGAAATACCAACAAATGGAGACCCTGCAGCGTCCCTGCAGTGGATCGATGTCCCTGGGAGCGGTGGGTGACACAGAGACATTGACATTTTTGGGGGGTATACCTAACACTATTGTTAGCTTTTGTTTCAATAAATTGTTGGAGATAAGGAAATCAACATTGCATGCTTCTACTTAAACACCCTACTTTCATGATAAAATATCACTGTAGTGTGAACTTTTTCCATATTACATAAGTTTCACCTGAAAGTCAAATACCCCTAACTTATTGAGAGTAGATTGTGTTTGCTCCCTCCCTGCAATTAAAAACAAAGAATGCAGATAAAATATATAGTATAAATGTCATGTGAATGCTTATATATATTTTCTAATTAAAGGGCAAATTCCTTCTTTGTGGATATTCTGAGAGATTGGTCTATTTGTTTCATGATCTTTTTAACAGTTTTTCAATAAAGGTTTTTCACTTTATCATATGCGGCTATTTACTCTTTAAACTCATAGGTATTTTCTTGAGTTTTGAGTACAGCCTTAGGGGTACTTTGCACGCTGCGACATCGCAGGCCGATGCTGCGATGCCGAGCGCGATAGTACCCGCCCCTGTCGCAGCAGCGATATCCTTGTGATAGCTGCCGTAGCAAACATTATCGCTACGGCAGCTTCACATGGACTCACCTGTCCTGCGACCGTCGCTCTGGCCGGCGACCCGCCTCCTTGTTAAGGGGTCGGGTCGTGCGGCGTCATAGCGACGTCACACGCCAGGCGGCCAATCGGAGCGGAGGGGCGGAGATGAGTGGGATGTAAACATCCCGCCCACCTCCTTCCTTCCGCATATCCTACGGAAGCCGCGGTGACGCCGGTAGGAGATGTTCCAAGCTCCTGCGGCTTCACACACAGCGATGTGCGCTGCCACAGGAGTGAGGAACAACATCGGACTGTCACGTCAGCGTAATTATGGATTACGCCGACGCTGCAGCGATGATACGATTACGACGCTTTTGCACTCGTTAATCGTATCATCGAGCCTTTACACACTATGATGTCGCATGCGTCACTTTTAATTTGACCCCACCGACATCGCACCTGCGATGTCGTAGTGTGCAAAGTACCCCTTACAGTGTGTGGCCATTTATAGGTTTTCCTTGTAGTGTTCTAAATCCTATAAAAACAAATTTATTTATTCCCTCCTTGCAATTTAAAAAAAATTAAAAATAATGCAGATAATATATATATATATATATATATATATATACGGTAGTAAATATCATAGAAAACATAGTAAGATTTTCTAAGCAATACTTCAGTATAGTAGCCATACTGCTTGCTACCAAATAAAAAATATCACAACATTTTTACTGAATTAGTTTGCTGTACCAAAACTAATAAAACCTAAAACTAGTGCACCAATAATAAACCACATAAAGGGAATAATTGCTGCCACATAATGGCCATATACTATATCCATATTATTTCAGAATGTAACCACTATCCTGCTAATGAGCAAAATCTACAATGCGCATACCAATATACCAATATTGCCACATACAAGGGGAAAATAACGCCACACCATGAGCTGACCAGAAATTACCACAACATAGTAACCAAATAATACCGCCATACAGATCATTCATTATCAAGAACCACAGTGCTAACACTAATATAGTCATGTAGCTCCTACATAGTCATAGCCAAAAGTTTTTTCACCTTTAAAATTGTTCCAGAAAGTGAAAAATTTCTATCAGAAAATTATTGCAATAACATATATTCTGTTATACAATTGTATTTCTTGTAAGTGTATAGTAGCAACACAAAAAAAGAAGGAAAAAAAGGCAAGTTGGACATAATTTTACAAAAACTCGAAAATGGGCTGGATAAAATTGTTGGCACCCTCAACTTGATATTTTATTGCGCAAAATCTATATATATAATTGCCTTATTCTGTCTGTCTGTCTGTCTGTCTTGCTCCAAAATTGTGTCCTTACGGTGACACATGACACAAAGCTGATTGGCCGCTGGGCTCGCCATGGCCACGCCCCCCGCACAGATTGGCCGCTCGCCCAGGCTCCGCCCCCACACGGATTGGCCTCTCGCCCCGCCCCCCTCATGCAATGCACGCTCGCTCTGGTCCCGCCCCCCGCACGCATTCCCCGAACCGACCGACACGGAGCCACGACTCCCAGGTGAGTACTGTACCCCCGGGAGCCCACATCAGCGTACGCCGCCAACCCAGCCGACACATACCCTCGCCTTGCTGGGGTTGCCGCCGTATGCTGGTGTGGGCTCCCGTGCGAGCGGGGGACAGGATACGCTGGTAACCATGGTAGCATAGTTACCAGCGCATCAAGGTCCTGCAGCGGCGGAACATACACACACACACACACATCAGATCACACTCACTCTCACACACACCTCACACACACATCACATCGCATCCACACACTCACAACATCCTGGGATATCGCTTGCTTCTCGGCGGCGATACTGTGCAGTGACCTTACAGGACCTGCCGGAGGATCACATGGCTAGAAGCATGTGGTATCTCCGGATGTTGTGAGTGTGAGCGCGTATGTGTAATATCGTCAATGTGTGTGTGCGTGAGTGTATGCGATCGGGTGTGTGTGAGTGTATGCGATCGGGTGTGTGTGAGTGTATGCGATCGGGTGTGTGTGTGTGTGTGTGTGTGTGTGTGTGAGTGTATGCGATCGGATCTGTGAGTGTCGGCAGAGGAGCACGGCGTGCTGGAGGAGGCTGGGAGGAGAGAGGCTGATCCTGTGGAAGGCTGGGAGGGGGAGGCTGAGAGAAGAGAGGCTGATGCTGGGGGAGGCTGAGGCTGGGGTAGGCTGGGAGGAGAGAGGCTGATGCTGGGGATAGAAAAGGCTGATGCTGGGAGGAGAGGCTGACGCTGGGAGGAGAGAGGCTGATGCTGGGAGGAGAGAGGCAGATGCTGGGAGGAGAGAGGCTGATGCTGGGGACAGAAAAGGCTGATGCTGGGAGGAGAGAGGCTGATGCTGCGGGCAGAGAGGCTGATGCTGCAGGCAGAGAGGCTGATGCTGCAGGCAGAGAGGCTGATGCTGGTGCAGCATGGGGGATGGAGCACGATGGGGGGTGCGCAGCATGGGGGATGGAGCACGATGGGGAGTGCGCAGCATGGCGGATGGACCACGTTTGGGAGTGCGCAGCATGGGGGATGGAGCACGTTTGGGAGTGCGCAGCATGGCGGATGGAGCACGTTTGGGAGTGAGCAGCATGGGGGATGGAGCACGTTTGGGAGTGCGCAGCATGGCGGATGGAGCACATTTGGGAGTGAGCAGCATGGTGGATGGAGCACGTTTGGGAGTGCGCAGCATGGCGGATGGAGCACGTTTGGGAGTGCGCAGCATGGCGGATGGAGCACGTTTGGAAGTGCGCAGCATAGCGGATGGACCACGTTTGGGAGTGCGCAGAATGGCGGATGGACCACGTTTGGGAGTGCGCAGCATGGCGGATGGAGCACGTTTGGGAGTGAGCAGCATGGCGGATGGAGCACGATGGGGAGTGCGCAGCATGGGGGATGGAGCACGATGGGGGGTGTGCAGCATGGGGGATGGAGCACGATGGGAGGTGCACACCTCCCCCCAACACACACACACACACGCGCACTGCACAACACACACACACACTGGGAACCACAAACACCGCCCTACACAGACACCCACACACACAGACAACGCTGCACACACACAACACCCAGCACACAAACACCGCGGCATACATAAATATACGCACATACCGCACAACACACACATTGCACAAAACATACCTCCCCCCAAAACACACCACACACACACAAACCGCGCAACACACACACACACACAACGCTACAGACACACAGCACTCCACAAACAACGCAACACACGCAACACACATACAACACTGCTCTCACCCCCCGCCACACCCAGACAACACCCAGAACATGTACAGCGCCCTACACAAACACTTGGTAAGTACACACAACAACATCTATATATAGATATATAACAAAAATCATACATGAACTACACAATACGTAAATTCTAGAATACCCGATGCGTAGAATCGGGCCACCTTCTAGTGTGTAATAAATAAATGAAATCCCTCACTTCTTATAATATTCAACAAGCTTCTTAAATCTTACACCTCCAAAAAGGAATTTGTTCTTCTGCAAGCTGCTCCAGGTCTCTCATACATGAAGGCGCCTTCTCCTAACATCAATGTTAAGATCTCTTCACAGGTGATCAATGGGATTTAGATCCAGACTCATTGCTCGTCACTTCAGGAATTCATTTCTGGGTGTTTCTTGAAGTATGTTTGGGGTTATTGTCCTGATAGAAGACTCATGACCTAGGATGCAAACCTAGCTTTCTGACACTGAGCACTACATTAAGGAACATCAAGATCTTTGGAAATGAACTTATTATCTTGAGATTGTTTATATTGTTTAACAATTTTGGTTCCCAAGTCCTCAGACATTTATCTCCTCTTTCTGTTCTCCAAGCTTAGTGGGACACACACAGACACACAATGCAAAGATTTCTCCCCTCTTTATCTGGTTTCAGGATTTATTTTCATATTGACCACATCCCCCCCTCTCCTCACACTATGTCTGCATCCATCCCCCCCTCACTCTCCATACTGTCTTCTCACACATTCCCCCTCATGCTCCACATTTTTTTCTCATGCATTCCCCCTCCCCATACTGTTTCTGTAGCTATTACCTCCCATCGCTCCTCATACTCTTTCCTCACACATAACCCCTTCATTTCCCACAGTGTCTTCACCCATCTGCTCCTCAATCTATATATTGGCTCCTCACACATTTCCCCCTCGCTCTCCATACTGTCTCCTTATATTTCCCTCCTCCCTATACTGATTCCAGACCTATTCCCTTCCATCACTCCTTATACTGTCTCCTCATACATTCTGCCCCTCATTCCCTATACTCTCTCTGAACTGCACCCTTTCCCCTATTGATCACTAAACTCTTTCCTACCACATTTCGCCCTCTCACTTTCCATACTGTTTTCTCATTCAACCCCCTCCCTATAGTGTTTCTGCACCTATTAACCCCCCTTAACCCACTTCCCATACTGTTTCCTCAAACTTACCTTTCCTTAATTGCAATAAATCTTCAGTTTCCTTCACTTGTTTGGAAAGCTTACCACACCAACATTCTCAGGAGATACCATTAGGGTGCGGTCTGCATTGTTAAAGGGAATCTGTCACCTTTTTTTGCTACCTCATCTGAGAAGGTAAAATATATGAAGAGAGACACTGATTCCAAAAATGTATCACTTAGTTTACTGGGTGAAGCAGTTGTACTCAAATCAGAATTCTTATATGTAACATGTAGCAGAGCTCAGAAAGCTAACTCTGCTCACACAATAGCTTGGTGTGTGTGTATATTGTATATTGACAGTGAGCTGCTTATCGGAGAAAGCAGGCCTGCTCAGTCTAAGGGGTACTTCACACACAGCGAGATCGCTACTGAGATCGCTGCTGAGTCACGTTTTTTGTGACCTCATTAGCGATCTCGCTGTGTGTGACACTGAGCAGCGATCTGGCCCCTGCTGTGAGATCGCTGCTCGTTACACACAGCCCTGGTTCGTTTTTTTATTGTTGCTCTCCCGCTGATAAGCACACATTGCTGTGTGTGACAGCAAGAGAGCAACAATCCTGAATGTGCAGGGAGCAGGAGCCGGCGTCTGACAGCCTGCGGTAAGCTGTAACTAAGGTAAACATCGGGTAACCAAGGTGGTTACCCGATATTTACCTTCGTTACCAGCCTCCGCAGCTCTCACGCTGCCAGCGCCGGCTCCTGCTCCCTGCACACGCTAAGCTAAGCGGTGTGCGCTGGTAACTAAGGTAAACATCGGGTAACCATACCCGATGTTTACCTTAGTTACCAGTGTCCGCAGCTTCCAGACGCCGGCTCCGTGCAAGCGCAGCGTCGCTTGCACGTCGCTGCTGGCTGGGGGCTGGTCACTGGTCGCTGGTGAGATCTGCCTGTTTGACAGCTCACCAGTGACCATGTAGCGATGCAGCAGCGATCCTGACCAGGTCAGATCGCTGGTCGGATCGCTGCTGCATCGCTAAAGTGTGAAGGTACCCTAACAGGTGCATGAGCTGTTTCTTGGCAGTGATAATTTCCTGGTGATAAAACCTTAATCATGTGGAAACAACAGCACACAGCCTAATAAGAGGCACATCACTGAATTCACTGTTTTAACCCTTAACCTCAGGATGTCCCCAGATTACATACCTACTAACAGATTCCATTTAAATTTTGGAGTGGGGCGACACAGCCTAACAGCATTTGAGTGCCTGAAAATTACTCTGTGTAGTTGCTATTTTCAAGTCTTTTCTGACTGAGCATTCCACCCTTCAGCCAGAGCACTTTCATTTAGCTAGATCCAACCTGTCCATTATTTGTAGGCTTTTTAATCCGGATAGAGGTGTGTTAAATTAGGGACCCGACAAAAAGAGATACGTCTTGACGTTGGCTGTCGGGCTTACATAAATTGGTCAATTTGTAAACCAAGTATCTAATTTTTTCCAATAGCAGTAATGCAGTGTCAAAATTCTTATATTCATGTTTACATATGTTAGCTTTTTAGAGTGCTGCTGTATATATTTTTGTAACTTTGCTATTTTAAAGTGTCATACAAGTAAATAGTGTTGCAAAGCGATACCTAGTGTACTGAAACACCATAGACCCCTATGGAATATGAAAGCCCCACAGTTCATGTATACACAGTGTGATGTTCCTACAGCATGCTATATACAGTATAATGCCACACAGGGCTCTATACTCAGTATGATGGCCCCAGAGCTGCCTTACATGCATTTTGAGGGTGCTATAGGTCCTGTATAAACAATATAATGGCATCACAGCCCCTTTACTTACAGTATGTTGGCTCCACAGCTCAGCTGTATACATTATGATAGCCCAATAGCCTCCTATATGCATTATGATGGCCCCACAGCTTTCCTACACACTGAATGATAATTCTACAGTCCCCTTAAATAAATTATGATGGCCCCACAGCCCCTCTATATATAGGCATGGTATGACGACCTAGCAACTTCCCTAGACACAAAGTGATCACCCCACAGCTCCCCTACATACAGAATAATGGTTCCATAGCCTCCTTTCATAGAGTATGATGGCCCCACAGGCCGCTTACATATGGTATGGTGATCTCACAGACACACACATACAATAAAGCCCCACAGTCCATCTAAACACAGTATAATGGCCACACAGCCCCCTACATACAGTATAATGACCCAACAGCCTCCCAACATACAGAATAATGCCTCATATAGCACACTCCTGATGTGTGGTTCCTATACAGTTTGGCCTTGTTGCTTAAAATTCCTTTCCATTGAGTACAGGCAGCATCAGGTATTCTGCTTGAAGAAATTCAGCACATGTGGCTACACATAGTTTACTGCGTGGTTGCATTTTCTATTCTGTAACACAGCTGAGATGACGCTTGGCATATAGATAGTGCCTTGCAAACGTTTTTGGCCCCCTTGAATTTTTCAACCTTTTCCCACATTTTAGGTTTCAAACATAAACATAAAAATTGTAATTTTATGGTGAAGAATCAACAATAAGTGGGACACAATTGTGAAGTTGAACGAAATATATTGCTTATTTTAAAATTTTTAAAAACATAAATAACAGAAAAGTGAGGCGTGCAATATTATTCATATCCTTTACTTTCAAGTTCATTGAGACTCACTGAATGATGCAATGTTGTCCTAAATGATTGATAATAATAAATATAAGCCACCTGTGTGTAATCAAGTCTCCGTGTTCTGTTTAAAGTGCAGATAGCATAATGAAGACCAAGGAACACAACAGGCAGGTCCGTGATACTGTTGTGGAGAGGTTTAAAGTCGGATTTGGTTACAAAAAAGATTTCCAAAACTTTAAACATCTCAAGGAGCACTGTGCAAGTGATCATATTGAAATGGAAGGAGTATCATACCACTGCAGATCTACCAAGACCCGGACGTCCATCCAAACTTTCATCTCAAACAAGGAGAAGACTGATCAGAGATGCACCCAAGAGGCCCATGATCACTCTGGATGAACTGCAGAGATCTACTGCTGAGTTGGGAGAGTCTGTCCATGGGACAACAATCAGTCGTACAATGCATAAATCTGGCCTTTATGGAAGAGTGGCAAGGAGAAAGACATTTCTCAAAGATATCCATAAAAAGTGTAGTTTAAAGTTTATGACAAGCCACCTGGGAGACACACCAAACATGTGGAAGACGGTGCTCTGCTCAGATGAAACCAAAGTCGAACTTTTTGGGCACAATGCCAAACGATATGTTTGGCGTATAAGCAACACAGATTATCACCCTGAACACACCATCCCCACTGTCAAACATGGTGGTGGCAGCATCATGGTCTGGATTTGGGCATGCTTTTCTTCAGGAGGGACAGGGAAGATGGTGAAAATTGATGGGAATATGGATGGACCAAAATACAGGACCATTCTTGAAGAAAACCTGTTGGAGTCTGCAAAAGACCTGAGACTGGGACAGAGATTTGTCTTCAACCAAGACAATGATCCCAAATATAAAACAAAATCTATAATGGAATGGTTCACAAATAAACGTATCCAGGTGTTAAAATGGCCAAGTCAAAGTCAAGACCTGAATAAAATTGAGAATCTGTGGAAAGAGCTGAAAACTGCTGTTCACAAACGCTCCCCATCCAACCTCACTCAGCTCAAGCTGTTTGCAAAGGAAAAATGGGCAAGAATTTCAGTCTGTCGATGTGCAAAACTGATAGAGACATACCTCAAGCGACTTGCAGCTGTAATCGCTGCAAAAGGTGGCGCTAAAAAGTATTAACTTAAAGGGGACGAATAATATTGCACGCCCCAATTTTCAGTTATTTATTTTTTAAAAAAAAGTTTAAAATAAGGAATAAATTTCATTCTACTTCACAATTGTGTCCCACTTGTTGTTGATTCTTCACCATAACATTAAAATTGTTATCTTTATGTTTGAAGCCTGAAATGTGGGAAAAGGTTGAAAAATTCAAGGGAGCCGAATACTTTTGCAAGGCACTGTTGTTGCCCCTCTGCCAAGTGACCCAGTCTAATCCTGGATGTGGGATGCAAAAAATTGCAGCTACATACTGCAAGTCACGTATTTGAGAGCCTGATGTAACACATATGACAGGAGGTAGAATTAGCAATCGCATAAATTATTGTACAAACTCCTCAATCAATCATTTTTACTTGTGAAAATAAATGATTGTTGAGTAATGCTTCTTTAGGCTATGTGCACACTAGAAAAGTGATTTTTCTCAAGAAAATTTCTTGATAAACTTCTGGGAATTAAAGATTATCGCACCTGCGGTAACAAAACGCACCAAATCCGCGCTAAAAACGCGGTTTTGCCGCAGGTTGGTCCCTGCGTTTTTTTTATGCTGAACAGAAATAAATAATATAGATAATAGATAGATAATCGATAGACCGATAATGGATAGAGGGAAAGATAGATAGATGAATAGATATAGATAGTTAGATAGATAGATGAGAAAGACATATATAATGTCCCACTCTCCTGCATTTTCTAAGCTGGCGCCCTTTAGTGACTTTCATGTGGCACTAAGGTGCCTAGCCTTGTATTTAGCCAAAAATTAAATAATTAAAAAAAAAAAAATGACGCGGGGTTCACCCTATTTTTGTAGCCAGCTAGGGTAAAGCAGACGGCTGCAGCCTGCAAACCACAGCTGGCAGCTTCCCCTTGGCTGGTAATCCAAAACAGAGGGCACCCCACGCTGTTATTTTATATTAAATAAATAATTTAAAACAAAAAACGTCGGGTCCCCCCCAAATTGGATCACCAGCCAAGGTAAAGCGGACAGCTGGGGTCTGATATTCTCAGACTAGGGAGGGCCACTGTTATTGGACACTCCCCAGCCTAAAAATAGCAGGCTGCAGCCGCCCCAGAGGTGGCACATCCATTAGACGTGCTAATCCTGGAGCTTCGCCCCAACTTATCCCGTTGCCCTGGTGCGGTGGCAAACGGGGTAATATATGGGGTTGATGCTAGATGTGTAATGTCACCTGGCATCAATAGCTGGGGTTAGTGATGTCACGCGTCTATCAGATACCTGACATCACAAACCCAGTCAGTAAGAAATATAAAATAGACAACAAAAGAATTTTTATTTGGAAAAAAACACTCCCCACATTCCCTCTTTCACCAATTTATTGATAAGAACAATCAATTCCACGTCCGGCGTAATCCAATAAGGGGGGGGGGTCCCGCGGCGATCCATACCATAGTCCCTGTCCCAGTCCATGAAGAACAGAATGTTCCCCATTGGCTGGGAGAGTGATGCAGTGACCTGAGCTAACATCAATAGGTCAGCCCAGGTCACTGCAGGGGATGCCGAGCACTGCTGCCAGGAGGATAGATGAGATCATTACCTGCTGTGACGATCTCCTGCAGTCCTGCCATCAGCGCTGTCACTGCCTTCTATGCCCGCCGCGTTCTCAGCAGTATCGCGAGAGCCCGTGACGTCACCGCTAGTGACAGTCTCGGGCCGCTCGCGAGACGGGCATAGAAGGCAGTGACCGCGGTGACGTCAGGAGGCAGGAGATCGTCACAGCAGGTAATGATCTCATCTCACCTCCTGACAGCAGCTCTCGGCATCCCCATGGCTGCACGCACTGCAGCGTGACAAGCTGCTGACACTGCGGGCAGATACTGACACTGCTGTGCGTGCAGCGGCGGGGCTGCAGCGGGACACAGACTGCACGGGCACCCGCCGGACGTCACACGGAAGTGCTTCAGTGCGGCGTCCAGGGAGTGTGACGTCTGTGTTTACTCTGCTCCGCTTCCTCTTCTGTCATAATGACATCACTTCCTGCAAAACCGCAGGCAGCGATGAGCATTACCGCAGGTAAATCGCAGCTATACCGGGGGTATACCGCACATCATTTGCTACCTGCGGTATACCCCCCGGTATTTCGCGATTACATTACAGTGAATGGAGTGAAATACTGGGGGTATTCCGCAGGTACCTGCAGAAAAGAAGTGACATGCACATTTTCTCAAGAAATTTTCTCAAGAAAATCTTCATAAAGAATTTTCTTGAGAAAAAAACGCAGCGTGCGCACAGCTATTTTTTTTTCCCATAGGTTTTGCTGGGAAATGTCTGCAGAAAGATTACAAACATTTCTCAAGAAATTTCTGCAGCAAAACCGCGGGTAAATCCGCGGGTAAAACGGCCTACTGCGCACATATCCTTAAGGAAATTTCTAGACATGTAAAAACATTTTTAGTATACTATTTATTTAAATAGGATTTTTTAGAGGTAGAAAGATCCAATAGTTTTTCAAGATGAATCTTCTTCAGGAAAGCTTCTTTATTGTTTTTGGAGTTGTTTTTAGAATGTTTTGAAGAAATTTTGAAGCATTCTTTTCACATGGTGCTCTGCAACCTTTATAATCGATAGTGTCAAGTTTGGAGGAGATTAAACAATGTCGATTTTGGAGCAAATCCACTTCAAAATGCTCCTCAAAAAACCTTATATGAACCTATTGCAGTTAGAAATTGCAGCAGCTGTAGATAACAATGAAATGAACAGAACAAGAAAAATAGAGGGCACGACCAAATAAATGAATAAGGGATCAACCCCGTGTATGCCAAAAGTTATAATGTGAAAGGAAGCATGCAAACACTAGCGGATCAACCAAGAATAACCACCAGCTGTCAGTATTAATGAGCGGACCCGTGTGGGGCATGTATAGCAGTCTGCAACCAATCACAGACACTGGCACAGAGGGTGGGTGGGGGAAACAGTGAATATTGATGAACCTTAAGTTACCGACCCTGAATAGAGTCTGACTGCAGTGTTATCCTTCAGGAAACATGGTATGTTTAACTATCCTACTCTTACTTCCTTTTAACTTCTATTTGTAGCCCACAATTTTTTTTTTTTTTTTAAAGTGATTTCCCTGGTTAATCACAGTCATGCCAATACTTGACATGGCTGTGATGGATCCGCAAGTGCCTTCAGCCTAAAAGCTTGCTCTGCAATCTTTAAGCTTTATTTGGGTGACAAGTCCAAACAGGAACCAGACGTACAGTCAAAAGTCCATCTTCGGGGTTCAGCATTTTGTTAGAATGTTGAGGATTTCTTTTTATTCAATAAAAGGTGAACAAGGCCGTGTGGGGGAGTATTTATTTAAATACACTTTTTTTTCCCATTTTGTGTGTATTTTTTTAACTCTATTCTTACCGGCTTAGTAATAGAGTGTCTGATAGAAGCCAATTCATTACTAACCCCTGGGCTTGATGCCAGTTGTCAATTCACAGCTGATATCAATCCCACAAGTATTACCCTGATTGCCACCGCACGCACCAGAGCAATCAAAAAGAGCTATGCAAAGCGCAAGTATTTATGCATTTCTTCGGTCCTCCACTTTTGGGGATGATACGGGCTACTATTTTTAGGTTAAAAGGGGCAAAATTACCTTTATTCTCTTTGAACATGATAATACCAGCCCCCAGCTGTCTACTTTACCTTGGCTGGTTTTAAAACATAGATGGAGACAAGGTAATTTTTTAAATTATTTATTCCAATAATTAAAAAAAAAAAAAAAGTGTGTGATCCCCTTTATTTTTGATAACCAGCCAAGGTTAAGTTGACAGCTAAGTGTTGCAGCCCGCATTTCCTGTTTTACTTACATTGATTATCAAAAATGAGTGGGAGCCCACATCATATTTTTTTGTTGTTCACAGCTTTGGGTAGGCAGTATATATGCAGGTCTAGTCACATTGTGCGCCAGTCAATCACAGCCATGCCAGTACTCAGCATGGCTGTTATAGCTGAGGAAATGCCTACAGCTGAAAAGCTTGTTGATTGGCTGAGCTACGCCCTTTCAATAAACTTTATCAACATATCAACAGTACCCAAACTATGAATACAGGCACAAACTTATTTTTTTAAAAGTCCATGTTCGAGTCCGAGACCCGGAGACCTTGTGTTCGGTACGAACCTTGAACTTTACTGTTCGGGTTCTCTCATCCCTACTCATTTCTAATAAAAAGTAAAGTCAGGCAGCAAATGATATACTGTAACTTTAAGGTAAAAATATTAAATTTTAATAAGCAGGAAAATCTCTGTAAAAAAAAAAAGGTCTAACAAACTTGTCATATGTTATGTTAATTTTCATGGTTTTAACAACTTGTCAGCAGTTTTAGCTACTTTGCATTTTTGTATTGTTACAGTCGGATCTTGTCTTTGATTCTCTTTCAGGTGATATTACCGCTAAATCAACACTAATAAAGTCTGAAACAATGGAGTGGCTTATCTCCTTAATAACAGCAGTGACATCAGTATGCCGTATCATGCTCTTCGTCCAGTAGACTCATTATCTATTACAGAGAAATCGCTGTTTCATAGATTTAATTTCAAGACTGAAATCAGGCATCAAAATCTAAGCTTTTATTAATTCGAAACTTTTAAATGATACCTTTATCGTATTTGGCTAAAAAGTAATTAATCCCATATCTCTTATGTTTGTTTTATATGAAGCCGTCTACATGCGTCACATTGGCCTCTTGTGTTGTTTTGGTATGCGAAGCACAAACATAGCCAGGGTGAAGAGATAAATTAACAGTCTGAAATTGGTGTATAACTGATATTTTTTGGCCACAGGAATTCCTATGTATCTGGGCAGTCTTGCAGCAACCAGTTTATAAAGTAAATTCAGACACACTGTAAATAGTCAGACACAATTACTGCTCTGTAGACCAAAAGAGATGGCACTGTATGTATAGCAAAATGTATACAGAAGGTATAAAAGTGATTGGTAGATAGAAAGGGACAACTAAATATCAATTGAAGACTGTATTTCCAATATCATAAACTGTAAATGGACAAAAAACAGTAAAAAATGGCGGAAAGCAGAAAACATTACAATTGTAGCTCAATAATCCTCATTTCCTAAAACATAATTCAAAAAATAATAGCTAGAGATGGGCGAATAGTAACTATTTATATTCGGATAATGCTTACCGAATGCCGAGTACTATTCCAGTATTCATCATGCCAAAAAATGCTCAAGTTCCCCAGTGACTTGCATTAGGTTTGTTATTTGTGACAAATACCGGAATAGCACTTTGGGATTCATTAAGAATAATCCAAACACAAATAGTTACTATTTCCCCATCACTAATAATAGCACAAAATAATCATGTTTAATGTATAGTTTTCAAAAATATGAATTAATGACATTATCAGTAAAAAGATACATAAAAAGCTACATCACCACAATGAGCTTTTGGTGAGTTTTTCGCTCTGCGTATTTTTACTATGTAAAAAATGCTGGATCCTACTGTTCCAGCAAAGTGGATGGGATTTATAGAAATCTAAATCCCGTTTATTTTTTTTTACTTAGTGTAAACTGACCTATGGTATGTGTTTCAAATCCATGGCATAAGGCTGGGGACACACGGTCATTAATGCAAGTCAATTGCATGACACTCTGCTCCCGCTCTGCTGTAGTGTAAACCGACTGTCATGCCACTGTGCTGCGATCCTGCGATCACAGCACAGCTACGGAGGAGGGGACAGGCGCTACGGAGGAGAAGGAGCGAGTAATCTCCCCATCTCCTCCATTATCAGCTGATGCGATTCTCGGACTGCCTTCGCAATACACCGGTGTAATGCGAGTGCAGTGCAATGTCTCTCTCGCACCCATAGACTTGTATGGGTACGAGTGAAAACTAACTTGATTCCACCCGCAGCATGCTGCGATTGTTTTCTTGGTCCGATTAGGGCTGAGAAAAAAATCACTTTTGGGAGCTGCTCCATAGAGTAACATCGTTCCGGGTGGAATGTGATTTTTTTATCTCATTCCAGTTGCTCCATTTTTCTTGCCGTTTATGCTTATTCTAATACGCAGACACGGGAGACAAGCAGACCCGCCATCCTTAGAGGATTGGTCCTCTGAAGTGTTTACCAATCATAGCATTCAACTCGCTCTGTTTTTCTCGCCGTGTGTGCTCAGCCTATTATCCTCTCTTGCGGGAATACTGAGTTTTATGTGCAGATACGCCGCAAAAACTTGCATTAGATGTGGAAAATGGATGTGCATTTTTACTGCGTTTCTGTAATGGAAACACAAAAAATGCACATTTAATTTATCAATAAAGTTTGTCAAAGACAACTACCAGGAGGTATCAGAAGAAAAGCAGCTTTATTTAAACCATGACACACGACACATGATATGAAACAAAAAACTCAGCCTCAAAAGCGCAATAAACACGCATGATCAACAAACGCACACAAAAACACAAAAAAAATGCAAATAACAATTTACTTAATAGGTGCAGCAATGGTGTAGAAATTCTGCAGCATCAAAATCTCACAAAAGCTCATTGTGGGAACGCAGCCTTAGGCCACTTTCACACGTTCGTGAAAAACCACGCACGATTTTCACGGACGTGTCAGAGGTATGTTTTGCCCTCTGTGAGCCGTGTTTATGGCACACGTGTGTTCTCCATGTGTTATCCGTGATAACACACCGAGAACGGGAACTTTCTCCTCACCTGTCCCTGGTGTCACTGTCCGTGGTGCTGATCTTCGGTCTCCGGTCCTGCCGACTCCCCGCTGCTGCTTCCGGCCGCAGTGAAGTGAATATGCAATGAGCATAATGAGCGGCGGTCGGAAGCAAGTGACAGCAGCGGCAGAGACAGCAGCGCTGGAGAAGATGAGTAAAGTTTTTTTTTCTCAAACGCGTGTGTTTTCTCCTGCGCGTGTCAAACGGAACACCTCCGTGTGGTCCGTTTGCGTTCCGTGTGACACCTCTGATGCCGGAGAAAAACGAACATGTTGACGTGGGGAGCACAACGGGAACACGTATGCTCCACACGTACAAACGGTCCATGGCAGAACACGCACGTGAGCACAGACCCATTGATTTTAATGGTTCTACGTGTGCCCGTGTCTCCGGTACGTGAAGAAACTGACCAAACACATACCAGAGACACGAACGTGTGAAAGAGGCCTTAGGAGAAGTAAAACATGGCGCTCACAATCTAAATTCCCTTTTAGTTGGTATTTGGAGTGAAAGAAGAAACCAGAATGCTGGAAGTAAACAGACATAAACAACATGTAAATGCCTGGCACATGCTGTCCTTGGTGATGTCTGAACCCTGGACTGTAAAGCTACAGTGCTAACCACTGAGCCACCATGCTACCCTGGTGTGACTGTGTGAAACTAGCCAATGTCAGAATATCATAAATACAGTCTGCCAACAAGTTCATATTCAGTTTGCATTCATATTTTATTAGTTTCATCATGCTTTCCCTATAATGTTCTTCAATTTTTTTTATTTGACCTTTGTGTGAATCTAGCTTTTTCCTCTCTTACTAATTAATGAAAAGGTTACTCCAGCAATCAATTTCAACTAAAAGAAATAATCCTAATTAGTAAAATTAATAATTTTAATTATTCATGTTTTTATTAATTTTGCAAAATGTATTCATTATTTTTCAGTGTTTATTATCTTTTTCATCCCAATTTTACTATTTGTAACTAATATTGTAGCAATAGCGAGCTGTGTAGTGTAATGGAAGCTAAACAGTCTACAGTATGTTTCCTATAGCTTCACCACAGAGTAGTGTATACATGGGTACTGCTAGAAGAGATTCCACTAATCAAGGCTCCCTTCATAACAAAGAGTAGTTCCTGACAATAAAGAAGTGGTTCACGCCTTGTTATTATTTGCTAGACTGATATTATGCTGGGAAACAAGGTTTCTCTCAAATACCTTGTGTTGGTGTACCGCCCCGCGCTCGGGTCCGGGCTCGTTCGGTGGGTGGCTTGAGCGCATCCGGCACCCGGGGGTCACGTCGCTCTGAAGGGAAGCTGGTGCTACGTGAAGGAGGGTGATCTTCGGTGGGCATGTTCACGGCCGGGGCTGTGGTGTTTAGGGATGTAAGTTCGTGACGCCACCCACGGGTTGTGGTGAATGTGGACACCACCGCTGCCATTAACTAGGCTCCCGGGGACGGTGTTGTGCAGCCTGGTGTTGACCCCTCCGTGGGCAGGGAGTGATGGTCCCGGGGCCCGGTGGTTGTGAGGTGCGGGTGTGTTGGTGCGGCGCGGTGCGCGGCCCGAGGGCACTGTTGTACTCACTATGACAGATACACCGGAGTCTCTGGTAAACCAAAAGGATGATGGTCGGTGCCCGCAGCCGGCTGCACTTGGTCCTTCACCTAGTTCGTTGGTTCCCGCCGTTCTCCTGCACCTCGCTTTGTAGAATTTGACTGCCTATGCTTCAGCAACGGTAGTCCACTCCCTGGCTTTATGTGTGTCGGGGAACCCGTTTGCCCGCAGGCGCTGGCCCGTGGGATCTCTCTGCCTGTGCGGTAGCTTTCTATCCCCCTCGGTGGGCTGTTACCGTCTTTCGGGTTTTGGGACGGGAAAGGACCTAAGGTCCAGACCTCAATCAGTAAATTCAACGTGGTCCAGTGGTTTCTGGACGTCGTTCTGGGTCTGAGTACCCCTTCTGGTGCTCTGGTTTCCAGCTGCTTCCCCGGTTTGGTACCGGTGGGCCACTACCCTGTCCCGGTCCCTTACGGTTCCACTAGCCGTCTTCCCGGCTCCTGCAGGTAGCAACCACCATCTGCCTCCTGGTCACAGAGTATCTGGGCTACGACCCAGACCCCTGACAGACGGTTACTCTTTACTACTACACTCTTTCACCTCCAAAACTGATCTGTTTGTGTTTTTCCTGCCTCAGGCTATCCGAACTCCTCGGTGGGCGTGGCCAACCGCCTGGCTCCACCCCCTGGCGTGAACATCCAGACCTGAGAGGGGTGACTCAGGGTTTTTAGGTTGGCTGCTGTTACCTTGTTAGGGGAAGGGCCTACATGTGACTACCTGGCTAGTCCAGGGCGTCCCAGGGCGTCACATTGGCAATAGTGCCTGTGAGAGGCGCTATTGTGGACCGCTTTTCCCCATGGCGTGACCTCGGGGATCCAGTAATGTCACGTCAACTTTCTGCTCACCTGATATCACCACGGCCGGCCCCACTCTCCCTTAGTCACTGGGTCACTGGGCTGTGAGCGGAGTTTCACAGCTCATCATAGCCCAGCATCCCTCATGTTTGCAGCGCTGTGCATTGAGGGAGGACGGAAAAGGGAGATGCTGGTCTGTGATGAGCAGTGAAACTCTGCCCACAGCCCAATGACTCACAAAGAGTGGGGCCGGCTGCGGTGATGTCAGGTGAACAGGAAGTTGACGTGACATCATCAGATCCCTGAGATCACAGTGCCCCGGGGATCATTCGATGGGATAGAGCGGTTCGCAATAGCGCTGCTCACAGGCACTATTGTCAACGCAAGGAATTTGAGAGAAACATTGTTTCTTAATATAATATCGATCTAGCAAATAATTTAAAGGGGTGAACCACCCCTTTAAGGGTTTGCTCACATTAGGATTTAAATTATTACTTCGATACTCGTCCAGAAAAGTGGGACAAGTGTCATGCAAGTGCGCAATTTTTTTTCGCCTAGAAACCATATAATATGCGTATGCCATCCATATTCAATGCGTTTTTAAGATCATCTTTTACCTCATAGAATGCTCTATTTAAATTATTGCTAGTTGTCAGAAATAATAAATCAATCATATATAAACATAAAGATAGATAGATGATAGATAGATAGATAAATAGATAGATAGAGAGCTGATACTTTTAGGCTGGGAAGGGGCCAATAACCATGGACCTTCCCAGCCTGATAATATCAGCCCACAGCCGCCCCAGAAGTAGGGCATCACAAGATGCTCCAATTCTGGTGCTTTGCCTTGATTCTTTTCAATTGCCCTGCTGTTGTGGTAGTTGGAATAATGATAGTTGGGTTGATGTCAGCTGTGTAGTGTAAGCTGGCATCAATCCCTGGTGTTAGTAATGGAAAGGTGTCTATGAGACACCTCCATTACTAACCCAGTAAGTAAATGAAGTGTCCACGGGGCCTTAGGGTACTCATCACCGGGCCAGTGGTTCCTTGGGGTAGCTGTGACTGGCATGACCCAGTTCCATGACCCTGTCGGCTACATGTTAAATAAGAACAGCAAATGGAAAAGTGTCCAATATAGATGGGGATGGAAGGAGGGTGACGGCCCCCTGGGAAGCGTTTCACCGGTTGCAGCAGTGACTGGGGTCTTGGCCTTCTCAGCCGCTGACCCTTCCTGTGACTAGTCCTCTCCCAGGGGCAGTACTGGATGGGGAATGGGGATGCTCCGCAGCGCCACCCGCGGAATGCGAACAGGAACTAGCTGCCGCTGCACAGTCTCTCTCCGGGGCAGGTGTTATGTGCAGCTGGGTTGGTATTGCTCCCCACGGGCGGAGCAGGGTAACCTGGGAGGTTGGTCAGAACGAGGGCGGCAGTCCACGGGAGCTGCGGGTTCCACTTTATTTACTGGCTCAGGTGGTATCGCACCCCGGGTGCTGGTCCTTGCAATCAGAGACTCCGGTCGCTTCCCGGGCAGGTCAGAGGCTGGATCCGGTTTGGTAATCTGTGGCCTTTCTCCTCCATGCACAACTCTGTACGCTTCCCCGGTCTCGGTCCATATGGCCGGCAGCCTGGGCCTCTCGTGGGTCGGACCTCTATCCCCCTCTCTCAGGCTCCACCTCTGCTGCCGCACCTCGGCCACCCGAAGTAGGGCTCTGTACTTCTCTTGTGCCCAGTCCCGTCTCTCTGACGACTACTCCCTTTTAGTCCACGATTACAGGTGCCGGGTCCAGTCTCTCTAGATGTTACTGGCCCCCAGCTTGGTGGAGCTGTCTGTTCAGTGTTACATCCAGACAGCTCTGTTCTGCCTCCCTGAAGGCCTCACAGCCTTCAGGGAGCTGCACATTGTGTGTCTACTCGGTCTCGTGTCCAAGCTTGTTCTAAGGTAAAGTGAAACTGTTTTCTACTCCTAACTTTTGCAAGTTGCTATGGAAACCTGGGTCTGCTAAGAACTGTCTGACTCACTTTCTGTGTCTGTAGAAACATTGTTAATAGTGATGAGCGAGCATGCTTGTTACTACTCGGTACTCGCACGAGTATCACTGTACTCGGGCTACTCGGCGGGGACCGACTAATCTCGCGATACTCGTGCTGTACTCGTGGTCTTCATTTCTGCATGTTGGCGCTCTTTTGAGAGCCAGCCCTCATGCAGGGATTGTCTGGCAAACCACTGCAATGCCACAGCCCTGTTAGTTGTGGAATTGCAGTGATTGGCCGGCCCGCACAGCGTGACCGAGCCTTTATACCGGCCGGCGCGCTGTGCTCTGCTCACAGCCATCCAGACAGTCAGTGCAGGGAGAGTGTCGCTGCTTCAGGGAAAGGTTTGCGGCCCTTTATAGCTATTTCCGTAGCAGGGCTGCAAACAGTGTGACCAAAAGTCCTTCTCAGGACTATTCTAGTTGTATACAGGCAGGCAGGGTATAGCCAGGTCGGAGTACAGTAGCAGAGTCCTTCTCAGGACTATTGTTGTTGTATACAGGCAGGGTATAGCCAGGTCGGAATACAGGCTAGTGAGTGACCAGAAGAGTCCTTGTCAGGACTATTGTAGCAGTATACAGGCAGGCAGGCAGGCAGGGTATATAGCCATTCCTAGTGGTGACCGTATACCAGCCTTCATCATATCTGGGGCTGGTGTACACAGTCTAAAACAGTCCAGATAGTGTCAGAGTTCTCATTAATTTTTGCTCCTAAAACCTGTTAGGTTCTTAGTGCGTCCGTGCTTGCATTTAAAAACCGCACGTGTGTGCCTGTCGGTGGCAGCGTACAGGTGCACTTGTGTGCGTTTTTACCAAACTATTATATAACGCACAAGTGTAGTGTATAATACACGTCAGTCAGCGGTGGCTGATAGTGTCAGACTTCTCAGTAATTGTCGCTCCTAAAAACCTGTTAGGTTCTTAGTGCGTCCGTGCTTGCATTTAAAAACCGCACGTGTGTGCCTGTTGGTGGCAGCGTACAGGTGCACTAGTGTGCGTTTTTACCAAATTATTATATAACGCACAAGTGTAGTGTATAATACACGTCAGTCAGCAGTGGCTGATAGTGTCAGAGTTCTCATTAATTTTTGCTCCTAAAACCTGTTAGGTTCTTAGTGCGTCCGTGCTTGCATTTAAAAACCGCACGTGTGTGCCTGTCGGTGGCAGCGTACAGGTGCACGATTTGCACAAACTTGGATATAACGCCCAAGTCTAGTGAATACACGTCAGCACAGCATTGCAAAATGCGCAAGGGCGTTGGCAAGGAACAAGGAAGTGGACGTGATGGTGGTGCAGGCAGAGGCCGAGGTCGTGGGCAAGCTCTAATTTCGCCACAACAAAGGGCCACATCTAGTCGCTCGCACGTCCTGTCCCAAATTCTTGGGGACCGCAGCAGTACACCGCTCTTGAACCAAGACCAGTGTCAACAGGTTGTTAGTTGGATAGCGGATAATGCTTCCAGTCAGATTGGCACCACCACAAACACTCTGTCTTCCACACGGTCAAGTGTCAGTAGCCGTGATACTGCACCGCACATTTCAGAACCTGATCCTCCTTCCTACCACAAGGCTGAGTACACGTCCTCGGACATTAATGATCCCACACTTGGACACTCGGAAGAGCTGTTCACGTTTCCATTCGCACATTCTGGCCTCTCGCCAGCTAATGTTGAAGTGGGTCATGAGGAGATCGTATGTACAGATGGCCAAATATTTGAGCAGCCACGTTCTCACGAAGTTGGCAACGTGTCTCAACAAGGGGTGGACGATGATGAGACACAATTGTCAGGAAGTCAGGAGGAGGAGCAGGGTGCGGAAGAGGAAGACGACGTGGTGGATGATCCAGTAACTGACCCAACCTGGCAGGAGGATATGCAGAGCAAGGACAGCAGTGCACAGGGGGAGGGAGGCGTATCATCCCAACAGGCAGTAAGAAGCAGTGTGGTGGCTCCAGGCAGAAGTCAGGCAACCGTTCCCCGGAACAACAACACGACACAAGGTGCCTGTACAAATGTTAGGTCTTCCCGAGTCTGGCAGTTTTTTAAGTTGGCTCCAGATGATTCTAAAAAGGCCATTTGCAACACCTGCCGTGCCAGCATCAGCAGGGGTACCAAAACTAGCAGCCTGACCACCACCAGCATGATCAGGCACATGTCAGCCAAGCACCCGACTTTGTGGGAAGTACAACAGAGTCGAGGAGCAGTGCTTGCTGATGTCACTGCTACGTCTTCACTGGTTGTGCATGCGAGCCAATCCCCTGTCCATGCTGCCTGCGAACAAGCCTCCTCCGGTCCTGCACCTGCAGTTGCCTACGCAGAAATAACACCATCATCAAGCACGTCCTTGTCCCAGTGCAGCGTTCAGTTATCCATTCAGCAAACCTTTGAACGCAGGCGCAAATACACTGCCAACACCCCACATGCCACAGTTCTAAATGCTAACATTTCGCGACTGCTTGCGCTGGAAATGTTGCCTTTTAGGCTGGTGGAGACAGAAGCATTCCGCGACCTGATGGCGGCAGCTGTCCCACGTTACTCGGTCCCCAGCCGCCACTATTTCTCCCGGTGTGCCGTCCCCGCGTTGCATAACCACGTGTCACAAAACATCACACGTGCCCTGAACAACGCTGTTTCACCCAAAGTCCACCTAACCACAGACACATGGACAAGTGCTTGTGGGCAAGGCCGCTACATCTCGTTGACGGCACACTGGGTTAATATTGTGGAAGCTGGGACCCAGTCTGAGCGAGGGACGGAACACGTCCTTCCCACACCAAGGTTTGCAGGCCCTACCTCAGTCAGTGTTTCACCCACACTCTACAGCTCCGGAATGTCATGCTCTTCAGCCTCCTCCTCCTCCTGCGCATCCTCATCCACTGTACCCTCCACACCAGTCACAAGCTGGAAGCACTGCAGCACTGCCTCGGCGAAGCGGCAACAGGCTGTGCTGAAGCTAATCTGCATAGGTGACAAACCCCACAATGCAGAAGAGGTGTGGACAGCTCTGAAACAGCAGGCAGATCACTGGCTCACACCTCTGAACCTAAAGCCAGGAAAGGTCGTGTGTGACAATGGCCGGAACCTGGTGGCGGCTTTGAGGCGAGGCCAGCTGACACATGTTCCATGCGTGGCCCATGTGCTCAACCTCGTGGTTCAGCGGTTTCTAAAGTCATACCCAGAGCTGTCTGATCTGCTGGTAAAAGTTCGCCGCCTGTCTGCACATTTTCGAAAGTCACCTACTGCTTCAGCCGGCCTTGCCGGCTTTCAGCGCCGTTTGCATCTTCCGGCTCACAGACTGGTGTGTGATGTCCCCACGCGTTGGAATTCAACTCTTCACATGTTGGTCAGGATATGTGAGCAGAAGAGGGCAGTTGTTGAGTACCTGCATCACCTAAGCCATCGGGAAATGGGTCAAACTCCACACATAACACCTGAGGAGTGGAGATGGATGTCCGACCTATGTACCATCCTCCAAAACTTTGAGGACTCCACCAAGATGGTGAGTGGTGATGACGCCATTATTAACATCACCATACCGCTACTCTGCCTTCTAAAACGGTCTCTGCTCAAAACCAAACATGATGCATTGCAGGCGGAGCGCGATGAGTTGCAGCAAGAAACAGTAGTGGGTGTGGGTGATAACACACAGCCCAGCCTCGTCTCATCACAACGTGCAGTGGAGGACTATGACGAGGAGGAGGATGAAGACATGGAGCAAATCTCCGGCCAAATTGAGGATATGACATGCACACCAGTCATATCCTCGGTTCAGCGTGGCTGGCCAGAGGACAGGGTAGATGAGGAGGAGGAGGAGGAGGACAGCATGTTCAGTCATCATGTTGGTCAGGCTACTGAAGTCCTGGCTGTTAAGAGTCTGGCGCACATGGCTGACTTTATGGTAAGCTGCCTGTCTCGTGACCCTCGCGTTAAGAACATCTTGGCCGACAATCATTACTGGTTGGTAACACTGTTAGACCCACGCTACAAGGAGAACTTTATGTCTCTTATTCCCGAGGCGGAGAGGTCAACCAAAATGCAGCAGTTCCGGAAGGCTATAGTCACGGAAGTAGGCAAAGCATTCCCCTCACAAAACGCTAGCGGCATAGGTCAGGAATCAGTGGACAACCAAGGCGTACAGCCGAGAGAGGCACAAGTCCAATCCGCCAGAGGTAGGGGAACAGTCTTTAAGATGTGGGACAGTTTTCTCAGCCCCTCACGTACCACAGGCCCTGAGGTGCGGGGTAGTGCCACAAGAAATCCTAAGTTTGCCCAGATGCTCAAGGAGTACCTTGCAGATCGAACAACTGTACTCCGACATTCCTCTGTGCCTTACAATTATTGGGTATCCAAGGTGGACACGTGGCATGAATTGGCTCTCTACGCCTTGGAAGTCCTGGCCTGCCCTGCCGCTAGCGTTTTGTCAGAGCGTGTTTTTAGTGCCGCAAGTGGAATCATTACAGATAAACGCACCCGCCTGTCAACTGAAAATGCTGATAGGCTGACTCTGATCAAGATGAACAAGGGTTGGATTGGGCCAGACTTCACCACACCACCAGCAAATGAGAGCGGAATGTAAAGTTTGTAACGGGAATTTGCCATGTACCTCCAGTCACCCATGGGTACACACTTCTGGACTTTGGATAATCGCTGGACTGCTCCTCCTTCTCCTCATGCGCCACCATGATGACCGTTACAAGAGTTAGGCCTTTGTTTCAGGTATACCCCCAGTGGTAAATTTTTTCGCCCATTCTTTGCAGAATGTACATTACAACGACAGGTGACCCGCTCCTTTGCAATGGGAACAATGTTTTGAGGCCCTCATGCACGTCTCTATCCAGGGACAACGTGGAGCCTCCCAATTTTTGGCTGCCCTGCCAAAGGGCTATACTATAATACACCCACTTCCTGACAATGGACACTTAATGTTTTGAGGCCCTCATGCACGTCTCTATCCAGGGACAACGTGGAGCCTCCCAATTTTTGGCTGCCCTGCCAAAGGGCTATACTATAATACACCCACTTCCTGACAATGGACACTTAATGTTTTGAGGCCCTCATGCACGTCTCTATCCAGGGACAACGTGGAGCCTCCCAATTTTTGGCTGCCCTGCCTAAGGGCTATACTACAATAGACCCACTTCCTTCCAATGGGCACTTCAGGTTTACAGGCCCTCATGCACGTCTCTATCCAGGGACAACGTGGAGCCTCCCAATTTTTGGCTGCCCTGCCAAAGGGCTATACTATAATACACCCACTTCCTGACAATAGACACTTAATGTTTTGAGGCCCTCATGCACGTCTCTATCCAGGGACAATGTGGAGCCTCCCAATTTTTGGCTGCCCTGCCTAAGGGCTATACTACAATAGACCCACTTCCTTCCAATGGGCACTTCAGGTTTACAGGCCCTCATGCACGTCTCTATCCAGGGACAACGTGGAGCCTCCCAATTTTTGGCTGCCCTGCCTAAGGGCTATACTACAATAGACCCACTTCCTTCCAATGGGCACTTCAGGTTTACAGGCCCTCATGCACATCTCTATCCAGGGACAACGTGGAGCCTCCCAATTTTTGGCTGCCCTGCCTAAGGGCTATACTACAATAGACCCACTTCCGTCCAATGGGCACTTCCGGTTTACAGGCCCTCATGCACGTCTCTATCCAGGGACAACGTGGAGCCTCCCAATTTTTGGCTGCCCTGCCTAAGGGCTATACTACAATAGACCCACTTCCTTCCAATGGGCACTTCAGGTTTACAGGCCCTCATGCACGTCTCTATCCAGGGACAACGTGGAGCCTCCCAATTTTTGGCTGCCCTGCCTAAGGGCTATACTACAATAGACCCACTTCCGTCCAATGGGCACTTCAGGTTTACAGGCCCTCATGCACGTCTCTATCCAGGGACAACGTGGAGCCTCCCAATTTTTGGCTGCCCTGCCAAAGGGCTATACTATAATACACCCACTTCCTGACAATGGACACTTAATGTTTTGAGGCCCTCATGCACGTCTCTATCCAGGGACAATGTGGAGCCTCCCAATTTTTGGCTGCCCTGCCTAAGGGCTATACTACAATAGACCCACTTCCTTCCAATGGGCACTTCAGGTTTACAGGCCCTCATGCACGTCTCTATCTAGGGACAACGTGGAGCCTCCCAATTTTTGGCTGCCCTGCCTAAGGGCTATACTACAATAGACCCACTTCCTTCCAATGGGCACTTCAGGTTTACAGGCCCTCATGCACGTCTCTATCCAGGGACAACGTGGAGCCTCCCAATTTTTGGCTGCCCTGCCAAAGGGCTATACTATAATACACCCACTTCCTGACAATGGACACTTAATGTTTTGAGGCCCTCATGCACGTCTCTATCCAGGGACAATGTGGAGCCTCCCAATTTTTGGCTGCCCTGCCTAAGGGCTATACTACAATAGACCCACTTCCTTCCAATGGGCACTTCAGGTTTACAGGCCCTCATGCACGTCTCTATCCAGGGACAACATGGAGCCTCCCAATTTTTGGCTGCCCTGCCTAAGGGCTATACTACAATAGACCCACTTCCTTCCAATGGGCACTTCAGGTTTACAGGCCCTCATGCACGTCTCTATCCAGGGACAACGTGGAGCCTCCCAATTTTTGGCTGCCCTGCCAAAGGGCTATACTATAATACACCCACTTCCTGACAATAGACACTTAATGTTTTGAGGCCCTCATGCACGTCTCTATCCAGGGACAATGTGGAGCCTCCCAATTTTTGGCTGCCCTGCCTAAGGGCTATACTACAATAGACCCACTTCCTTCCAATGGGCACTTCAGGTTTACAGGCCCTCATGCACGTCTCTATCCAGGGACAACGTGGAGCCTCCCAATTTTTGGCTGCCCTGCCTAAGGGCTATACTACAATAGACCCACTTCCTTCCAATGGGCACTTCAGGTTTACAGGCCCTCATGCACATCTCTATCCAGGGACAACGTGGAGCCTCCCAATTTTTGGCTGCCCTGCCTAAGGGCTATACTACAATAGACCCACTTCCGTCCAATGGGCACTTCAGGTTTACAGGCCCTCATGCACGTCTCTATCCAGGGACAACGTGGAGCCTCCCAATTTTTGGCTGCCCTGCCTAAGGGCTATACTACAATAGACCCACTTCCTTCCAATGGGCACTTCAGGTTTACAGGCCCTCATGCACGTCTCTATCCAGGGACAACGTGGAGCCTCCCAATTTTTGGCTGCCCTGCCTAAGGGCTATACTACAATAGACCCACTTCCGTCCAATGGGCACTTCAGGTTTACAGGCCCTCATGCACGTCTCTATCCAGGGACAACGTGGAGCCTCCCAATTTTTGGCTGCCCTGCCAAAGGGCTATACTATAATACACCCACTTCCTGACAATGGACACTTAATGTTTTGAGGCCCTCATGCACGTTTCTATCCAGGGACAATGTGGAGCCTCCCAATTTTTGGCTGCCCTGCCTAAGGGCTATACTACAATAGACCCAATTCCTTCCAATGGGCACTTCAGGTTTACAGGCCCTCATGCACGTCTCTATCTAGGGACAACGTGGAGCCTCCCAATTTTTGGCTGCCCTGCCTAAGGGCTATACTACAATAGACCCACTTCCTTCCAATGGGCACTTCAGGTTTACAGGCGATCATGCACGTCTCTATCCAGGGACAACGTGGAGCCTCCCAATTTTTGGCTGCCCTGCCAAAGGGCTATACTATAATACACCCACTTCCTGACAATGGACACTTAATGTTTTGAGGCCCTCATGCACGTCTCTATCCAGGGACAATGTGGAGCCTCCCAATTTTTGGCTGCCCTGCCTAAGGGCTATACTACAATAGACCCACTTCCTTCCAATGGGCACTTCAGGTTTACAGGCCCTCATGCACGTCTCTATCCAGGGACAACATGGAGCCTCCCAATTTTTGGCTGCCCTGCCTAAGGGCTATACTACAATAGACCCACTTCCTTCCAATGGGCACTTCAGGTTTACAGGCCCTCATGCACATCTCTATCCAGGGACAACGTGGAGCCTCCCAATTTTTGGCTGCCCTGCCTAAGGGCTATACTACAATAGACCCACTTCCGTCCAATGGGCACTTCAGGTTTACAGGCCCTCATGCACGTCTCTATCCAGGGACAACGTGGAGCCTCCCAATTTTTGGCTGCCCTGCCTAAGGGCTATACTACAATAGACCCACTTCCTTCCAATGGGCACTTCAGGTTTACAGGCCCTCATGCACGTCTCTATCCAGGGACAACGTGGAGCCTCCCAATTTTTGGCTGCCCTGCCTAAGGGCTATACTACAATAGACCCACTTCCGTCCAATGGGCACTTCAGGTTTACAGGCCCTCATGCACGTCTCTATCCAGGGACAACGTGGAGCCTCCCAATTTTTGGCTGCCCTGCCAAAGGGCTATACTATAATACACCCACTTCCTGACAATGGACACTTAATGTTTTGAGGCCCTCATGCACGTCTCTATCCAGGGACAATGTGGAGCCTCCCAATTTTTGGCTGCCCTGCCTAAGGGCTATACTACAATAGACCCACTTCCTTCCAATGGGCACTTCAGGTTTACAGGCCCTCATGCACGTCTCTATCCAGGGACAACGTGGAGCCTCCCAATTTTTGGCTGCCCTGCCTAAGGGCTATACTACAATAGACCCACTTCCTTCCAATGGGCACTTCAGGTTTACAGGCCCTCATGCACGTCTCTATCCAGGGACAACGTGGAGCCTCCCAATTTTTGGCTGCCCTGCCTAAGGGCTATACTACAATAGACCCACTTCCGTCCAATGGGCACTTCAGGTTTACAGGCCCTCATGCACGTCTCTATCCAGGGACAACGTGGAGCCTCCCAATTTTTGGCTGCCCTGCCTAAGGGCTATACTACAATAGACCCACTTCCTTCCAATGGGCACTTCAGGTTTACAGGTCCTCATGCACGTCTCTATCCAGGGACAACGTGGAGCCTCCCAATTTTTGGCTGCCCTGCCTAAGGGCTATACTACAATAGACCCACTTCCGTCCAATGGGCACTTCAGGTTTACAGGCCCTCATGCACGTCTCTATCCAGGGACAACGTGGAGCCTCCCAATTTTTGGCTGCCCTGCCTAAGGGCTATAGTACAATAGACCCACTTCCTTCCAATGGGCACTTCAGGTTTACAGGCCCTCATGCACGTCTCTATCCAGGGACAACGTGGAGCCTCCCAATTTTTGGCTGCCCTGCCTAAGGGCTATACTACAATAGACCCACTTCCTTCCAATAGGCATTTCAGGTTTACAGGCCCTCATGCACGTCTGTATGCAGGGTCATTGGTGAACCTCACAATTTTGGACTGCCCTGGCAAAGGAAAATACTACAAAGACTCAGTTCCTCAAAATGGGCACATTAGACTCAGAGGCCTTTATGTACGTCTCTTCTCAGGGACATCGGAATGCCACACAATGTTTTACGTAAAATCTTTCATGTATTGATCTCAAAAAGTAACATACATTAGCTCTATCTCACTATTGGGTATGTGCCCTTAACATTTCCGCCATGAAAATTCATTTTGGTGTCATTTTGGAAGGTTTTCTGGTGAGTCCGTAAAAATGGCGTAAAACGCGGACAAAATTGTTCACAGCTGTGACTTTTGAGTGATAAATGCTTCAAGGGGTCTTCCCCATGCTGTTGCCATGTCATTTGAGCACTCTTCTGAGACTTTTGTGCCATTTTTAGGGTTTCTACATGCTGCCGGGGGTCATTTCACAAAAATACTCGTGTCTCCCATAGGATAACATTGGGCTCGGTGCTCGGGCCGAGTACACGAGTATCTTGGGATGCTCGGCTCGAGCCTCGAGCACCCGAGCTTTTTAGTACTCGCTCATCACTAATTGTTAACTCTTTCCTAGTGACTGCTTCTCCCTGCTGTATGGTAGTGTGAGGTGTGTGTAGAACTTACTAGATTAGCATCTTGACCTGCTAGGGAAGGATATAATTATATACCCTGTAGCGACCAATCTCTGGGGCGCTACATAAAAAGAAAAAATACACACATATACAAACTTTATTTGAAGAAACACTACCCAACTCTTTCCCTTGTTCACCAATTTACTAAAAAAAAATAAACAAAAACGTGCAGGTCTGACATAGTCTAGTAGTTCCCAAAGCTAGACTATGTTGTACTTGCATGAGGTTCAGGATAAATTCACAGATCTGCTTTGCCTCATTCACTACATTGGTCAGAGTACAATGAAACATTTTGTCCCGATGAATTCACCTGAACTCAGTAGCCACATATATGCCTAGGTGTCTGTTGAGTCAGGGTCATATCTGCACTCTGGCTGTAGAATTTATTTTAATTGATTTTCAGAAAAGACAAATGTAGCGCCCTGAAGTCATCAGGGAGCTACAAGGTACTGCATCCCCACCAAGATGCAGGGCCTACCCCCTAGGGACTCAGAAGACTAGTGCCGGTAACAACCAAACACTCCAAATAATCCGTTTTTCCTCAAATATCCCCCATAGAATGGTACCAGGCTATGGTCGAACCAATGGATGGCTGCCTAGAGGTGGAACAAATCCAGTCCACTAGACGACCGGGTGGGAGGGGCAGACAGTGGACAGACAGTGTGAGAGACAGTAGTCGAGAGGTGACAGTGAAAGAGAAAGGAAGGACTGTCAAGAGTGTTACAGTGACCTGAGAGCCCAGGCGATTAGTTGCCGGTGGAATACGGTGGAGTACTCCTGGAACTACGCATCAACGGGGTACAGAATCCTAGGTCAGGCAAACGCTCTAGGCAGACCTGATAAAATCTGCACTGTGAGGGGACCATCAAGGACCTCACTGACCTTGAAGTTCGGGACACAGTAGCAACGGGAGAACTGGGGACAGGATACAGGGTTCACGCTGCCGTCATACGGACTGCTGTAGAAGACAACCAAGAGGGGATCTGTGCCGCCCCCACGCAAGCAGCCATTCTGCTTGGATCTGGATCTGCGGTATGGCTCGAGGGACTCTACCGGACCCGGGGGTCATGCGGACACTTCGAATAAAAAGGGGACGTATTTGTATGGGTGTCATTGAAAACTGTCTGTGACGCCACCCTTGGTCTGTGGTGAGATGTAGCCCCACTGCTGCTGCTGTGGGACTCCCGGGGGTGATGGGCTGGCAGCTGAATGTTAACTCCTCTGTGGGCAGGGATGGATGCCCCGGGGCCAAATGTCTCTGTGAAGGGGATGATAACGGCAGCGGCCGCCGCAGCCGGTCAAGCCGGGAATGTTACTCACAGTTGAATAAATTACACAAGTCCTTTGGTAAACCAAGGTGATGGTGGCCGGCTGCCGCAGACGGGTGTATCTGGTCCCACACCCGGGCCGGTGGTCAATGCCCCTTTCCTCTGCACTTTGTGTTTTCTGTAGTGGACTTCCCGGTGTGTAACGCAGGAGTCCCCTCCCGGTCCTTTGGTTGGGAGCCGTGCCCGTCAGATGCTGACCCGTGCTTTCTACCAGACCCTGGCGGATGCCCTATCCTTCTCGGTGGGTGGTTGTCTACTTTTCGGGACTTAGGTTGGGACAGGACCTAAAATACTGCCCTCAATTGGTTAATTAGCTAGGCCGTTGGTGCCGGTTCTGGCTTCAGGGTCCAAGTACCCCCTTTCGTACATGGGTTCCGGGTCGATTCTCCGGTGTCGGTACCGGCGGGCTACAACCCTGCCCCGGTCCACCTCGGATCTCCGGCAGCCGTCTCCCCGTCTCCTGCTGGCACTGACCACTGTCTGCCACTTAGCCAATGTGTCAGGGCTCCAACCCTGACACCAGTCAGCTTCACCTCCAACCTCAACTCCACTCCAAACTGAACTCCAAACTGAACTAACTGCTTTTCCCGCCCCGGGCTCTCCAGACCCCTAGGTGGGTGTTTTCCTTCCACCTGGCCCTGCCCACTGGTGTGTCTGTCCTTTCCTGAGGGGGTGACTAGGGTTTTATCAGCTGGTTTAACCCTGTGTGGTAGCGGTGTTATGCAAGGGCCTGTTCTGTGTGACTACCTGGTTTTGCCAGGGCGTCACATTCCCCCTTGGTTTAATACAGACCGTCCGCGGGCTGTCCGACCACCACCATTTATTTAACCGGAACTGTAAAAAGTAGAAAAAGACAGAATAACAAGTATGCTAACAGTGTACAATTTCTTGCCTTACGGGAGGCATAATTCTTAAATGTTGCATAACGGACCGGACCGCCTTCTTGCTGCGCCACACCCAAAACAACCTGTTGCCTGGTGCCACCGCTAAACACTGGTGCACACCCCTTTTCCCAAGTCCAGGAAGGGTTCGGTTGACGCCCACACGGGCCAGGTACTAAGTTCCTTACCTGGAAGTCTATCTCAAGGGCCCCAAGTCCGGGGACCCCTAACCTGGAGGGTAGTCACCGGTTTCAGTAGTGACTGGGCCTCGGCCGACTCTACCGCAGGCCCTTCCCCCAATCAGCCTCTCCAGAGACTGCGCGGTGTGTAACAAGAAGGTGGATGGGGTATTTACAAGACCCAAAAGTTTTTGGGTTGGCCTGCCAGTTCTCGGCCATGGTCCACATAAAACTGAAGAACTTCGAACTGTCAACAGGGTTTTTTTAACTGGGGTAGCCGGGAACCGCTACCTTAATCCTCATCTTCCGGGCTTGGAAATGGCGGAGAGGGGTGGAGGTACCACTGCTCACCACCGGCCGCCCACCTCCTTACATCGAGGGTGAACTACCCCCTCTCCCCGCAATGCCAGGTATAAGAGACCAGCTCTCTGGGCTCCAGGTCTCGATCCAGTTTCCTACTCCACACTGATGAGGGGCAAATACCACGAAACAGCTGTCTGTGGAAGGATACCATGTTTGGCATAAGTGGTCTCCTTGACTGGAGACTGCCCTTCCTGTGGTTGTTCCTTCCCGGTGAAAGACCTGGCTAGTTTCCTGCCAGCGTTGAGAAACATGTGATGGTGTCTCCGCAGGCTTTCTTATTTTGAATATTTCCAAGGGGGCATTACTCTAAAATCACTGCGTTGAGAAACATGTGATGGTGTCTCCGTGGTGTTGGATGTTGATCTCCCTAAGGTCAACCATCCTTGCTTATGTAGATCCCTCATCTCAGCCGTCCATCTTTTTAGCAGAAAGTTGGCCTGGGCTTGGAGCCTGCGGCACATCCGTTCTGTCTGGGCTTCCACCCAGTCAGCAGTCCCGGGAGTAGGTTCTTCCATTTTGGGGTCGCCGGACCAGTCGGACATCCTCTCGGGGTGGCGTCCAGGAACTGAAGATGGCAGAGTCCTAGTGTCCCTGCCTCTTATCTCTTCGGATCATATGCCGCAACTCTCGCCCGCCCCCTTGGTTCTTCGGGAGAAGTCTCTAGACGTGGCTTGCTAGTTTCGTTTTCGGCCTCAGGGTTCTCCTTCCGGCCGTGTTCCCAGGGGGTGGGGCTTCAACTTCACGCACTTTCTGAGGGAAGAAGATGCTGGGTTGTCATTTTTTCGTGCCCAAAAATGGCGGCAAAGATGGTGATATTTCAAAATTTTGCAGTGGAGCACCGCTGACTGTCCAGAACAAAGCGCACTTTCACCAGGTAAGTGAATGGGTAAGTATCCTGTTCAGCCTCCCCATTCAGTTGTGTATTATTAAGGAGAGTAATAGAATTGGGTATCCAAGTCGCGCCAATGACTAGCCGATCATGAAATTAGGAGATTAATGTTGCTTTAATTATGCATAGGTCAACGCGTTTCGGAAGACACAGCTTCCTTCCTCAGGACAAGATGGCAAAGGACAACAAAGGTCATGTCCTTTGCCATCTTGTCCTGAGGAAGGAAGCTGTGTCTTCCGAAACGTGTTGACCTATGCATAATTAAAGCAACATTTAATCTCCTAATTTTATGATCGGCTAGTCATTGGCGCGGCTTGGATACCCGATTCTATTACTCTCCTTTATCTACCAAACCCGGGGACCGCTGCCGTGACTGTGGAGTTACATACATGCGATTATAGGCGTTGTGACTGTCACAACCCCTATAGGTGAGTACCACCACCCCTCTTTATACCCCCCTATTCTACCGGGGTAAGACCCTATTGCGCTTCTCTTTCCACAGTTTTTTACTATAGTTGTGTATTATTGGCTGCTGATAGCGCCAGTGTGCAGAGGGAATGGTTTGAACCTATGTGGTCTCCTGGACTTTTGACTGTGGGGGATTTAATGTTATATGTGAAGTCAGTTTGAGGCTTGTATGAACAGATGATTAATATTTATGTACTCTGCCTTTCTCTGACCGCGGCATGAACATTATGTATTTTGATTTCGATTATGGTCCCCACTCAGTGAGGTAATTACTCCTTATGACTGTCCTTTACTTTTGTTATGTGGTATCAAATTTGCCCAGGCGCTGATTCCGGGCGTTGGATCCGGCACTCGAGAAAATAAAACATAAAGGAAAAATAAAGAAAATAAGAATGAAGCGAACGCTTCATACTTACCAAGGCTCTGACCCGGCTGTACGCTGCTCCTATGTTGCTGTACACTGCTCCTGTGGCCTTCCTGGGCCGCTCATTTCATATGCATTGCTTTCTCTGCCCACTGGCCTGCCTGGCCTCTGTGATTGGTTGCCATCAGATGCACCTCCAGCCTGTGGGACATTCATTCTCTGGAGCTCACAGCAGGCAGTTGTGCTCTATGGCCGCTCACTGTGAGATTTAGATGTAACAAAGCAGGAATTTCATGTGGATTACATGGACCTGCAGGTGTGTTGGGGTTAATAAAGTGGTGATAGAGGGAGGCTTTTTGTATTTTATTCCAAATAAACTATTTTTTCTGTGTACCGAGCGTTCCCAAGCACAACGATGATCGAGTGAGTGGTGTTCATATATACAGCACCCAAACTCCAACCCAAAATCATTTTTTTTTGTAAAGTCTGTGTTTGGTACAAACATCAAACATTTAACCTCGGGTTCTCTCATCCTTATTCGTGACCACAGATTTTCTCCATAATGTGCACAATATTTTAGCTCAATATTGGCACCAGATATACTCTCAGACAACATAAAAAAAATCACTGCACCCGGCTGTTCTTTCATGTGTGATAGGCGTTGTTTCTTGCAACGCATTCACAAATGAACTGTAACATCCCAATCTGCAAAGCAGTGACTGGGGAGACATTGACCTCGAACATAAAATGCTAATAAAATGGAGTGACCAACAGACGTTTTAATATAGGCGATTCAGAAATTTTTGAATCACTCTTGTTTATATTTAAAAAAAAAATAAAATGACAGAAAAATGTGTTTATGGGCGTGAATAAAACAAGAAAGTGGAAGATTACAATATACAAATGTTATAAAAGCATATTTAGTATAAGTTGCTTGTTCCTTCTTTCAGACTGTGTAAATGCTTCTCTGTTGACAATCTGAGTGTTCGTATAATGTTTGTAATATAACCAGTGAAGCCTCTCTTAATTAAAACAATGGGAGGCGATTACTTTAATGGTATATTACCTGCTTTCTGCTTCTGCTGATTCTGGAAAACACAAGCAATTCTTGCATTATTTCAGCATTAGCAGACAAATCCCATTTATACTGTGTGCTGGAGATAATTAACAGCCTTCGCTGCCTCAGGGGTAATTCGCTGCTGGCTCCGTATGAATTGAGGTTAACACACCTCCAGTCAAATAGAAGAGTGGTATTAAAATTCAATATTCAAGAAAAATATGGCATCAAAGATACGTGAATACACAAAAATTAAGAGGGAAAAAAATAAGTTTTAAATAATAATTGCAACAAATCTGCATTCACTGCTGGTGGCTATGGAATATTTATAATGGAAAAGAGATCTTTAGCGGTCAGAAAACTGCAACTTGTTTAAGATGCCCCATTTGTTCATTACCCTAAGAGCACATTCACACATTAGGCTTCCTCATCCGTGGGATGTCTGTTTTTAAAATGGATAGCACAAGGACCGTACAGTTTTAGGAGACTGTTCACTACAGTAAAGATGAGTGGATCAATCCACATAGGATCGAGTTTGAGTACAATTTTATCAAATTATCAGTTTCATGTGAATTCAACCATTTTAAGATTTGATTTGTGGTTCACAAAAAAACCCTTGTCCTTAACTATTTCCCACACTGCTAAAGCATCAGAGGGCAGGTGAACATCATTGCATTGCCGCACAGGCCTCCTCATAATACCCTACAGCTATGGAAGCTAGCAGATCATTCCTTGTACCTGGGCCAGCAGAAATCAGTGGTTCCTAGCAGAGATGAGCGAATCTGTTAGGAAAAGGGTCGTCAATTTCAGATTTGGTATAAGCTTTGAACCCCATTTGGCTCAGGCTTGGACACCCGAATACTCTACTTTTGTTCAGTAACTGTTCACAGCTTTTGCAATACCTTACTATTACCTTTGCTATGATAGTGGTACTGTATGATGAGCAGGGGGGTGTGTTTGATGAGGGAAGGGTGTGAGGAGAGGTCAGAGGAGCGGCAGACTTTGTTTGTTTTTTTTTTTCTTAATGTGTGTATGTTCGAGCAGCCACTCAGGGAGTAGAAAACATCCACAACATTCAGACACAAGGGCTTGTGTCATTGGCTGCCTATGTCACAAGTCCCTCTACATAAAAGTGGACATGTGGCATTGTGATTGCTAAACATTATAGTCGGTGCTGCTGCCGCTGCTCCTAGACAGTTTTCTTAGCTAGGGGGTTTAATTATATGTAGAAATAGTTTGGAGGGTGAAAATGTAGAATAGGGAGGTGCAGGGGCATGCAGTGAAGGTAACGTTCTATGCCACAAATCGGCATTTCATCAACTAGTGATTGCTAATTGTGTGCTCCGGCTCAAACTTGCTATTTCATTATCTAAGTAGTGGTTAATTTTCTGCTCCAAATAAAAATTGCTATTTCCTAATCATCAGCTGTTGGCCTGTGATTGGCCAGAGTCTACCTTAGGTATGGTTCTGCAGAGAGCTCTGCGTGCAGTGCGCATCGCCAACTGTTCATTCAATAAAGCCCTGACTAGAAATGAGCCACTCTGTAAAGGCTTGAGTTCGGAGGCCGCAATCGAGTTTGTTTCAAAGAACCGTTCGACGAACCATTCAACGAACCTCTCGAACCCCATTGAAAACAATGGGAGGCAAACACAAACACATAAAAACACATAGAAAACACCTTCAAAGGTGTCCAAAAGGTGACAAACAACTCCCAAGACACCACAAACACACGGGAAAGTGACAAGGACATATACTCATGCGAAACAAAGCAGCTGGATGAGGAAAAAGAGGAGGAGACACAGATATAGGCATGTCATGCCCTTCTAAAATCATGTAAAACACATTAAAAGGACTCCAAGCAGAGTCTCACTTTTTTCCAAAAATTGGGCCCCACAGACACCACTTCAGTGGCATCACTTGTGCCCCAGTTGCAAACTTGACAGGTAGATTGGCATCAAACACAGTCAAAAATCCGCCAGTCTTAACTGTCCCCAGGATGACACCAGGGTAGGTAGCAAAGTCCTTGCTGAACCATGACTTGTTCATCTTGGCTCATTTTTAAAAACACATCAAGGGTACTCCAAGGAGAATCTCCCTTGTTTCCAAAAATTGGGCCGCACACACCACAACTTCAGTGGCAGCACTTGTGCCCCAGTTGCAAACTGGACAGGTTGATTTGCATCAAGCACATTCAAAAATACGCCAGCCTTAACTGTCCCCATGATGACACCAGGGTAGGTAGCAAAAGTCCTTGCTGAACCATGACTTGTTCATCTTGGCTCATTTTTAAAAACACATCATGGGTACTCCAAGCAGAGTCTCACTTTTTTCCAAAAATTGGGCCCCACAGACACCACTTCAGTGGCATCACTTGTGCCCCAGTTGCAAACTTGACAGGTAGATTGGCATCAAACACAGTCAAAAATCCGCCAGTCTTAACTCTCCCCAGCATGACACAGGGGTAGTAAAGTCCTTGCTGATCCATGACTTGTTTATCTTGATAAACGTTAGTCTGTCCACATTGTCACTGGACAGATGCATGCACTTATCTGTCAGCACACACCCAGCAGCACTGAAGACACGTTCAAAGACAATGCTGGCTGCGGGACACGACAAGATCTACAATAGTAGTATTTTATAGGAGCGCACCACCGATCACAATAAAAATGGGTGCACCCTAATGCGGTGTACAGAACTGGGAAATTAGAGAAGAGAAAAAGCACCGCATATGCATGAGAGGCACGCCAACCACAATATAAATCGTAATGTACAAAAAGCTTTATTCAACACACAAGATTAAAAACAGTAAAAAAACATGAAGAACATCACACTCAGAGCTGAGCTAAACCCAAGTGTGACCATGGCCATGGTGAACAGTAAGCAAGATCACAGTGATCCTATTAAACATATATGATAATACATACATGAATAAAAACCTGTGTAAGACCACAATAAATAACTTTAAGTTGCAAAAGAGATGACCAAAAGATGTATGGAATACAACAATAACTGGTACATGCAAAGAAAATATTTGTGACTATGCAGTACAAAGGTGATTCAACATTAAATAAGGGGCGGCGTCTACATGGAGAGTACAATAATACAACCAAGGTAAAGCTGGGGAAGATTGTATGTATCTATATGTGAATACAAGATGGTAACCTGCCCACAAGCGACTATGCACTATGACGTGCACCATAAAGATGCCCAGGCAGGGTGCTAGGCCCCAATAGTACCAAGAATGGTGGTCAAGGAGGGTGAGAGAGGGGGGGAAGGAATATTCATAATACCCCCACAAATGCCCAAACAGTTGTACAGGCAAGGCAGCCCCTATAGATGGAGGGGACACAAAGTCAAATAACAAATTAGCAGGTGTCTGGAGCACCGACGCAAGGGCATAAATACCAGTGATTGTCCGCCCGAATGACTATAGCAAAAACCAGCCCCAGAGCATAGGCAAATGTAGGTGGAAGAGACACAGGATTCAGGGAGCACCATGGACCAGGTGGGTAGACAGATAGAGCTCAGAGTGGGTGACCCCACGCGTATCGCTGCCAAAGCAGCTTCATCAGGGAAAGTGCTATTGCATTGAACAAAGGCGTATAAATAATGAAGTAAATATAAGCACAAGTACACTCACCTGTGCTAGCGAAAACACAGAGACGGTAACCACTGCAGAGCACTGTGCCTGCGCGTGCGCAGTGCGGTATGGACGGGAAGGCATAAGGATCAAGAAGACTGTGAGCAGCAAAGCGTCACCCGCGCGCATGCGCAGGCTGCCGCACAGGCCACATATGAAAAAAGCACAGAGTATCAGGCTCAATAGCCTGTATTTGGCGATTATACGCATGCGCTGAATGTATGAGAAGCCACAAACAGGAAGGACAGCCTCAGGTATCATATACCATGTGCTGCTTGAAACACAGAAACAAAATAAAATTGCCTGTGGATATAAATTATAAAGATATTCTTGGAGCGTTTGATAGATGATTAACAAGTAATTACAGGGCAGAGATGGTAGCATCAATAAGGTGCATAAATACAGGGATTGTAAGACCAAAGAGAACCGCAGATGACAAAAATGCCACAAACCATTAAGGTGAAGGACAGATAGAATGTCCTTATCCATACATATATGCCGTACAGCAGTAGCATGGATGAACAAAAGATATATATATGTGTATATATATATACATACAGATGCATGGGCATAGAACCGCATATGCACATGTATATACATACTCACAGTCATACAGACATGCACCCACACACACAACCATATGTCCAAGGCCCCCATGGTTGCATATAATGGGGGCATTATGTACCATGAATGGACCAGTTTGAGACTTTTTTAATGAGACAGAAGGGAGGGCGTATGGATCCATACATGAAAAGGGTTATAGAGCCACAAAAAACCACAAACGACAGAAATGCCGCCAACAATTAAGGTAAAGGACGGATAGAATGTCCCTACCCATATATGTAAACCGCACAGCAGTGGCATGGGTGAACAAAGAACATATATATATATATATATATATATATATATATATATATATATGCATATAAATGCATGAGCATGGAATCGCACATGTACCTGCATACACACATACATACCCATAGTCATATATGAATAAACCCGCACACACAACCATACGTCCGGGGCCCCCATGATTGTATATAGTGGGGGCATTATATACCATGAACAGACCGGTCTGGGACCTTTTAACGAGACACACATAGGCGATGTCAAAACATGTGGAGTAATGTATACATCTATAGGATTATATTGGGGTCTTGAATTACAGAAACCAAATCCATACCAGTTGGTGCATATGGACAAAGTATATTTTAGGTGGAAGAATACATACAGAATTCAATTCCACGTAAGAACAACACAGTAATATATTCATATGATAAACGACAAGATCTCCAAGGCGTAAGTGGCGAGCTCAGGCCATTTTTCAAGATTTGAATCCCAAAATGAGCAAGGCTCCAGTTACAAAGTCATGGCATCGATGTTCATTTGAAGAAACTCCTGTTTCATCCTCTCCAGCCATTGACTATGTATCAGACTTCTTGTCTCTTGTGGCCTTGCATTGGATGGTCTAAAAAAATTATGAAACGATTCCATAAAATTGCTGTTACCAGCACCAGATACGGTGTTGCAGGTACGGTTTGACTGATAATGACGAGACCGTCCCATGCTTGCCAAGGTACAACTGGGAGACTCACTCCGTGCACCACTGGTGTTTGGTAGAAAAGCCGAGCTAAGATTGAGTAACAGGTTCTGCTGATACTCCTGCATACATGCGTCCCTTTCTATGGTTGGAATTATTTCGCCAAACTTGGACTTGTACCGGGGATCTAATACTGAGGCAACCCAGTAGTCATCATCACTTCTAATTCGGACAATGCGAAGGTCATGTTGCAGGTAGTGCAGCAAGAAGGCGCTCATGTGTCTTGCGCATCCATGCGGACCAAGTCCTCGCTGTGTTTGTGGCGGCGAGGTGATAACAGTGCTTTCTTCCTCTGACATCTCCCCCAACCTCATTCAACCGAAATTTCATGAAGGTCTCCCTCATCTGCTGAGTCTTCCATGGCCACCGAGAGGCTGCTACCATGCGCCCTTGTTAATCCCTTTCCCCCACCGTCCCATGCCTGTCGCCTTGGTGATGCTGAACGTCTGGACCTTGTAGATGTTGGTATCCCTTGCGCATATGAATCCTCCTGTACTTCCCCCCCTTCCTCTTTTCCCACCCCCTGACTCCAAATAGTGTTTAGCGTGTGCTCCAGCATGTAAATGACTGGAATTGTCATGCTGATAATGGTGCATAATGGTGCATAGGTTCTTGATCTGAGACCACTCCAGCAGCGTGATCTGCCCCACCTCTGCATCTCGTTGGCCCAGGCTATACGTCATAACGTATTGCACCAGGACTCGGTGGTGCTGCCACAGTCGCTGCAACATGTGGAGAGTCGAATTCCAGCGTGTCGCCACATCGCATTTCAGGTGGTGAACCGGCAGGCCGAAAGACTTCTGGAGCGATGCAAGTCGGTCAGCTGCGCCGGTTGAACGGCGGAAGTGAGCAGAGAGTGACCGTGCCCTGTGCAGAAGCCCATCTAGGCCGGGATAGTGGGTTAAAAATTGCTGGACAACAAGGTTCAACACGTGAGCCATACAAGGCACGTGTGTCACCTTGCCCAGGCAAAGGGCCGCACCCAAGTTTGCAGCATTGTCATGCATGGCCTTCCCAGGCTGCAGGTTGATTGGAGACAATCATTTATGAAACTCGGACCGCAGAGCTGACCACAACTCCTCAGCTGTGTGACTCTTATTTCCCAGACATTTCAACGTAAAGACCGCCTGATGCCATTGAGCTCTGCTGCCAGCATAGTAAGGAGGTGTGCGGGATTCCTTGTGCGCAGTTACAACATGGTTGGCCTGACCAGGCAGGCTTGGGGCGGAGGTGAAGGACGCAGACAAGGTTGAGGAGGCAGAAGCAGTGGAGGAACTTCTACATAAAGAGGATTGACGTACAATTCATGAGGACGGCAAGACTTGTTCAGCAGACCCTTCTCCATCTCTCACCATAGTTACCCAGTGCCCAGTCAGCGACATGTAATGCCCCTGTCCATGCTTACTGGTCCAAGTATCGGTGGTGAAATGCACCCTGTCACACATAGAGTTTGTCAAGGAAGCGGTGATGTTGTGTGCGACATGCTGGTGTAGCGCAGGCACACCTTTCTTGGAAAAGTAGTGGTGACTGGGCATCTGGTATTGGGGCACTGCGACTGACATAAGGTCTCGAAAATCCTCTGTGTCCACCAGGCAGAAAGGCAGCATTTCGGTAGCCAATCGCTTACAGAGGGTGAAAGTCAACCTCTTAGTTTTGTCATGGCTCGGAGGAAATGGCCTTTTATTTGTGCACATCTCAGGGACCGAGATCTGGCTGCTGTATGGAGATGGTGTTGAGTAGGGTGTCCCTGAAAACTGCAGGTCTTTGAGGAAAGTGCAGGCGGAGACATGATGTTGCCTTTATCCAAATTGGTGCTCTTGATGTCTGAGAGAGATCTACACCAGCACTTGTTTCCCCTTCCAAAATAACTGACGACCTGCCAAGCAAACTGCCTGTTGCGGTTAAAGACGTGGAAGGTCTACATGAAAAAACATGTGTGACAGCTGTCCCCACAGTTATAGAGGAAGAAGATCGCGCGGATGCACTTGAAGAGGCAGACGGTGGTTGGCCCGCTCCGCTAGGCCGCATTGTAGCACAGTGAGCTTCCCACTGGGACTTATGCTTGTTATTCATGTGACGATTCATGGAAGAAGTTGTCAAACTAGTGAGCTTTTGGCCTCTACTTATAGATTGGCAACAAATCTTACATATCACATGATTTGGGACATCCTTTGCGAGGTCAAAAAAGGACCAGGCTAGGCAAGGCTTAGAACCCATGCGACCTACAGAGCCACCCAGACTTGTGCTCAGAGGCAGAATTGTGGCTGAGGATGCAGTTGTTGACGTGCTACCAGTACTCCGACTATGTCCAGGAAAGCGCAAGGTAACTTCGTCATCAATCGCATCCTCCTCCACCGCATCTGCTGACCTCCTCGAGTGCGTGAATGTGGATTGACAGTAAGTGGGATCTAGAACTTCATCATCAAGCGTTGTGTTTGCACTCCCTAACCTCTTCCTGCCCTGACTGAATAGTTAAGTTGTCATCCCAATCAGGTATCTGCGTCTCATCGTCATCAGTATGTTCCTCATTGTCTCCCCCAACAGGTGTTACAGTTTTGGAATGAGGGTGTACATTATGCTCAGAAACTTGGTCATCAGGGCCTGGACTCACAAAGCTTCTGGCTATCACTGCAGACAATTTCATAGTCTGTACTCACTGTAGCTTGAGAGCAGACCTCTGATTCCCAGGGTATAGTGTGACTGAACAGCTCTGCAGACTCAGCCATCTCTGTTGCACTATACTCTGCATGGCGGGTGGAGACTTGAGAGCTGGGAGAAAGCAAGTGTGATTGGGGTGAGAACTCAGAGGACTGTTGTTTTTTCGATGTTGAAATTGAGGTGGAGGAGAGGCCACAAGTTGGAGCACTTGCGATCCATTCAAGCATGTTCTTTTTTGGTGCATCATCTGCCTTTTTTACAGTTGTTCGGTTCCGTAAAAAAGGGAGCACATCAGATTGGCCACGGAAAGTAGTAGACATCTTACTTTTGCTGGAAGATGGCCTTTCTTCAGCAGATGTTAATGTAGGTTTCCCACCTACCCCACGGATACAAACTTTTTTCCTTTTCCAACACGCCTGTTCCCCTTTCCACCAGCATCTGTCCTTTTGCCACTCATTTTGTTAGCAACAAGATTGGACACTTAAAATGTGGTAGCAAAAATGGAGATGTGGTGTAGATTGCAGAGGTGGTCTAGCTTTATTGACAGCTGAAGAACCAACACTGAGTATCCCGGTCAATTTTAGTATGCCCCTTAACAGTGGCAGCACAGTTTGCAATTAGAATTACGAAGCTAAAAATTGACAGGTGTACACAATGCAGAGGTGGTCTAGCTGTATTAACAGCTGAAGAACCAACACTGAGTATCCCGGTCAATTTTAGTATGCCCCTAACAGTGGCAGCACAGTTTGCAATTAGAATTACGTAGCTAAAAATTGACAGGTGTACACAATGCAGAGGTGGTCTAGCTGTATTGACAGCTGAAGAACCAACACTGAGTATCCCGGTCAATTTTAGTATGCCCCTAACAATGGCAGCACAGTTTGCAATTAGAATTACGTAGCTAAGAACTGACAGGTGTGTACAATGCAGAGGTGGTCTAGCTGTATTGACAGCTGAAGAACCAACACTGAGTATCCCGGTCAATTTGAGTGTGCCCCTAACAGTGGCAGCACAGTTTGCAATTAGAATTGCGTAGCAAAAATGGACAGGTGTGTAGCATGCACAGGTGCTGTGGGTCAGTGGACAACAAAGGAACACTAACTTAGTATTCCAGACACTTTTAGGATGCCACAAAAAGTGTTAGCTCTTTGGTGAAATAATATAGCGTGGCAAAAATTAGCAGGTGGGTACAATGCCCGGGTGCTGTGGGTCAGTGGACAGCAAAGGAACACTAACTTAGTATTCCAGACACTTTTAGGATGGCACAAAAAGTGTCAGCTTTTTGGGCAAATAAAATAGCTTGGCAAAAATGGGCAGGTGGGTACAATGACCGGGTGCTGTGGGTCAGTGGACAGCAAAGGAACACTAACTTAGTATTCCAGACTCTTTTAGGATGGCACAAAAAGTGTCAGCTCTTTGGGCAAATAAAATAGCGTGGCAAAAATGGGCAGATGGGTAGAATGCAGGGGTGCTGTGGGTCAGTGGACAGCAAAGGAACACTAACTTAGTATTCCAGACACTTTTAGGATGGCACAAAAAGTGTCAGCTCTTTGGGCAAATAAAATAGCGTGTCAAAAATGGGCAGGTGGGTACAATTCCCGGGTGCTGTGGGTCAGTGGACAGCAAAGGAACACTAACTTAGTATTCCAGACACTTTTAGGATGGCACAAAAAGTGTCAGCTCTTTGGGCAAATAAAATAGCGTGGCAAAAATGGGCAGATGGGTAGAATGCAGGGGTGCTGTGGGTCAGTGGACAGCAAAGGAACACTAACTTAGTATTCCAGACACTTTTAGGATGCCACAAAAAGTGTCGGCTCTTTGGGCTAATAAAATAGCGTGGCAAAAAATAGCCAGGTGGGTAGAATGCAGGGGTGCTGTGGGTCAGTGGACAGCAAAGGACACTGTCAGTGTTCCGGGATTTCCAGTTTGCTTTTGAAGGATCTTGCCCTTTGTTAACATGGAGTTTTCTGTTCTGTTGCCCTACTTCCTGTTCATCTGTTTAAAAGCCCGCCCCTAAGCTTAGTCTAGTTGCTTGAGTATACTGCTTCCTGTCTACTTCTGCCCTGTTGCTCTTGGTTCCTGATTGCATTTGGATCCTGTTGAAAATACCCGACACCGGCTCTGGACTCCACCTGGTCTCATCAAGCTGTGCCCTCGCTGGTCCCGGACTCCGTCTGCAGTCACTGATCGGCGCTTCTGCCCGGGTTCATATCCACTCTAGGACTCACGTTCCACATCACGTACGGACATTTTTGGACTGTGACCTGTTGCCCTTTCGTATCCTGGCTGCTGCGCATTTAGGCCTTCTGGGGTGATCGCCAGACAGCCCCTGTATAGGGGTTCGCTCCTGGTGGTCTCCCTGGGGGAGTCCAGTGGGCGGTCCCAGTAGTTCCCCTTGCTCTGAACCTGGCAGGTATATACCATGTTTATGTTATTTCCTGTGTACATATTTATTGGTTGCACATATAAAACTTGTTTGCACCAAGACCCCGTCTCTGGTTGTCATTGCCCTAACGCTATCGAAATCCTGAGTTCATACAATAGTATTACAGACACTAAGTTTGTATTCCAGACACTTTTAGGATGCCACAAAAAGTGTCAGCTCTTTGGGGTAATAAAATAGCGTGGCAAAAATGGCCAGGTGGGTAGAATGCAGGGGTGCTGTGGGTCAGTGGACAGCAAAGTAACACTACGTTAGTATTCCAGACATTTTTAGGATACCACAAAAACTGTCACCTCTTTGGGGAAATAAAATAGCCTGGCAAAAAATGACCAGGTGGGTAGAATGCACGGGTGCTGTAGGTAGCAAGACAGCAAAGCCCAGCACAGCATTTGCACGGACCTGCCTTGCAGCTAAGGCTATGAACGCCTGTAAATCAGCCCTAAAAAGGGCTGATATAACCAGTAGTCCCTAATCCCTAAAGCGCTGTGTAGATTGCACTGTATCTCTATAGCGCACACAGCAGCAGTAGCAGCGGGAGCGGGAGCAGTGGCCTTCACCCACACGCAGCAGACAGATAATGGCGGCAATGGGGAAAATGGCCATGTCTTATAGAGCAAAGACATGTGACATGCACAGCCTATGACACAGGCCCTTGCTTGTCTGGCAAAAATCCACTGTGCAGTGTGTGTTTCTGTGATTTGCTGACAGCTTGACCCGTCCCACTGTATGCGCGGTTAGAGAAAAAAAAAATGGCGATCGGCATTCTATCAGCACTCAGCAGCAGCATTGATCTAAACCTTGTCCCCCTCACACACTATACGCTGAATTTTGATAATAGCATGATTCACAGTGACTCACACTATTACAGTGAAAAGCCAGCTAGTAACTCGCTTGGCTTTTTGGTTCTCGAACGTAACTCGAACTGTCGAGCTTTTAGCAAAAAGCTTGAGTTCGGCGAGCATCTCGAACACCTCCCAAAATCACTTGAACATTAAATTGGCGAAACTTGAGCCTTGAACATCGCTCAACTCTAGCCCTGACCACTGAGGCTCATGGCTGGCTGTGATCGTCATGGGTTTAACGGGCCTGTGGGCCACAATAAGGAGCCTGAGGGACTGCATGCGGCCTGTGGACCACATGGTTGAGACCTATGATATAAATAGTGGTCATTCTGTGCTCCAACAAAAATGTGTTATTTTGCTATCTAAATAGTGGTCATTTTGAGGTGGAGATAAAAATTGCTATTCCATAATCTAAATAGTGGTCTTTCTGTGCTAGAGCTAAAAATTGCTATTTTATTATCTAAATAATGGTCATTCTGTGGTGGAGCTAAAAAATGTTATTTCATTATCTAGATAGTTGTCATTCTGTGCTCCAGCTAAAAATTGCTATTTTGCTATTTCATTATCCAAATATTACAAAATCTGTGCTCCAGGTCAAAATTGTCATAGTGATTATTAAATTACTGATAGGTGACTGACAGGTGTGGGACTAGGGTTGTGAAACAGCTGGTGAAAAGACGGAAAGGGTCTATCAAACATGAGTGGGAAATCCTGAGGTCGTGGTGGAAGGAGGAATAAGTATGGTGTTCGAGTTATACATGGGTTAGGTTCTTAGGTTCCTGAAAGCTCTACTGAACAAACACTAGCTTCCAGCCAAAGACAACTGACAACCTCTGTGACTGGACGGGCTACTACACTACCTTTCTCTGGCATCCACACAGCTGTACAACTTATAGATGAGGGCTAGAAAGATCATGTGATATAGTGGATGGCAAGACAAAAAGAGGAAAAAGAAAGTGCTAATAAATGAGGGATCAAACAGACCAAATGTCAATAGAAAATTATACTGATAAAGTACCTCTGCACACTTCTGCAGAGTTTTGAAATGGCTATTAAGATGGCTAGCGGTCACGATGCCATCATCAACATCACTATGCTGGTCATCTACATGCTGGAGCAAACTTTGAATAGTCCGTGGGAGGAGGTGGTATTCCCAGAGGAAGAGTTGCAAGCAGAGGAGGATGCGGAAGGGAGACCAATATCTCTAAGGTCCGGTTTGTCATAGCACAGGCGAGTAGCATGTGATCGTGGAGTACAGCGTTCGATTGGGGCTCATGGTACCAAGCAAACTGTTAGTGAGGGTGCAGGAGCCGAGGAACAAATGGGAGAGAACAAGGAAGAAGAGGTGATGGGCACCTAACAGTCAGGAAATGAAGAAGATATTGATCCCATCTCTTTGTTCCATGGTCGGTGGGAGGAGACGGAGGAAGCAAGCTTGAGTGTTACCCTGCCACAAACACACTATGGATTTGGACCTCACAAAAGCATCTGACACATGAGCTCCTTCTTGCTGCACTATCTGCAACTTGATTGTTATTATAAGAATTAGTGCTGACTACTGGGTTGCCACTCTGTTAGATCCAAGGTTCAAGAGTAAATTTTGCCAGAAGCTTCCCTTCCTCTGGAAAGGGATGTACGCATGATGGAATATCAAACCAACTTGTATACAATCTTAAGAGCAGATGCTTGACAATAATGTGCAAGAATCAGTGACGAAGTTTAAGTTACGCAGGGGATGGATATTTCAGCAAGACAATGATCCAAAACACCGCTCCAAATCTACTCAGGCATTCATGCAGAGGAACAATTACAATGTTCTGGAATGGCCATCCCAGTCGCCAGACCTGAATATCATTGAACATCTGTGGGATGATTTGAAGCGGGCTGTCCATGCTCGGCGACCATCAAACTTAACTGAACTGGAATTGTTTTGTAAACAGGAATGGTCAAATATACCTTCATCCAGGATCCAGGAACTCATTAAAAGCTACAGGAAGCGACTAGAGGCTGTTATTTTTGCAAAAGGAGGATCTACAAAATATTAATGTCACTTTTATGTTGAGGTGCCCATACTTTTGCAGCGGTCAAATTTTGTTTAAATTCGGATTGCACATTTTCTGTTAGTACAATAAACCTCATTTCAATCCAGAAATATTACTGAGTCCATCAGTTATTAGATATATGAAACTGAAATAGCTGTTGCAAAAACCCAAATTGTTATAAAAAAAAAGGTTAACATTAATAGGGGTGCCCAAACTTTTTCATAGGACTGTAAGTCTGACTTGTACTGAACAACAGGAGAGGATAGTGATAGAGTACCCAGAGTTCAATATCGATGCTTTTAGGAATGAGTAGGACTTTTTTGCATTTTGGTCTTCAAAAATGGAAGAGTGACCTGAGCTCGCCAGTTTCGCGTTGGAGGTTTTGTCATGCCCGGCAGCCAGCGGTCTCTCAGAACATGTCTTCAGCGCTGCTGGTGATGTTCTGACCAATAAGCACATCCGGCTGTCCCCTGAATTTGCAAACCGGCTAAATTAAATATAAAAGATCCAAGTCATGGATCTCTAATGACTTTTTTACTCCAGACTGTGCAGACTAGGCGATGGTGTAGTTTTCAGCATGCTGCATTGATCTCGCATTATTGCAGTTTGACACCTTTGTTGTGGCTTCTGTGGCTGCTGTTGCTACTGCTGCTAAAGTTACTAAGTGCCTTGGTGGCGCAACAATCAGCTAGTGTGTTCACCGCTGTGACTATTAGAATTTGCCTTATTTTCGATGTTTGAAACACCTAATATTCCTCCTATTCCTCCTCCCTTTGCTTCCTCCTGAGCCACGATGACCATCCCTGTCTGGCGCATGGCCCATGCCTGACTGCAGTGTTTAAACACTATGGGTACCGTGTTACAATTAATGCCAATTTCCTGCTGTCTGCCCATCATTTTTGGAAATGTGGAGACTCCCAGATGCGTCTCAAAGTTTTGTCTAGTCTGTAGTGGCTGGGGTTTCTTAGCAACAGGCCTACTCCTGTCACTCATCCACCTCTTGATTTAAAAGCTGTAAATGCTGGGTCAGACCATGTGTTGTGTTTGCCCCTTGCTTGACTGCAGCACTAAGACACTATTAGTACTGTCGGCCAATTGATGCCACTGTCTGCCCATAATTTTTGGAAATGTGAAGACTCCAAGATGGGTCTCCAAGTTGTATCTTGTCTGCAGTGGCATGGTTTTCAGAGCCACGGGCCTAGTCTTGTCATTCATACACCTCTTAATTTGAAAGCTGGAAATACTGGGCCAAATCCTGTGTCATGTATGACCCATGCTTGACTGCAGTGCTAAGACACTATGGGTATTGTGGGTAATGTTTTGTAGTGTGTACTGTAGTGGCAGGATTTTCAGACCAACAGGCTGTGACTCATCCACCTCTTGATTTGAAAGCTGTAAATGCTAGTCCAGATCCTGTGTGGTGCAAGGCCCATGGCTCACTGCTGTGCAAAGACACTATTGGTTCTGTGGACCAATTGATGCCACTGTCCTGCTGTCTGAGTATCATTTTTGGAAACATGGAGACTCCAAGTTGGGTCGCCAAGTTATATCTTGTTTGTAGTGGCATGGGTCTCAGAGCAACAGGCCTTCTCCTGTCACCATGTGTCATGTTTGGCCCATGATTGACTGCAGAGTTAAGACACTATGAGTACTATGGGTCAATTGATGCCACTGTCCTGGTATCTGCCCATAATGTTTGGAAATGTGGAGACTGCAAGATAGGTCTCCAAGTTGTATCTTGTCTGTAGTGGCAGGGTTATCAGAGCAACAGGCCTAGGCTTTTCACTCATCCACCTCTTAATTTGAAAGCTACATTTGCTGGGCCAGACCCTGTGTACTATATGACCAATGCTTGACTATAGCGCTCAGACACTATGAGTACTGTGGGCAATTGTTGTCACTGTCCTGCTCTCTCTCTAATTTTGGAAATGTGAAGACTCTAAGATATTTTTTTGACCGCCACATGAATGCAATAAAATACAGTAAGATGCGATCAAAACATTGTATCTACCTCAAAATGGTATCAGTAAAAATGGTGACTCAGGGAGCAAAAAATAAGCCACTGCTTTGCCCCATATGTCAAAAAATACAAATGTTCAGATTGTTGGAAAATGGCTCCAAAAGCAATTTTAAAAAATAAAATTAAAAAAAAGCTACTATAAAGCTGGGTTCACATAGCGACAACGACATCGCTGTTACGTCACCATTTTCTGTCACGCAACAGCGACCTTGTAAGTCGCTGTAATGATTGCTGCTTAGCTGTCAAACACAGCAGACGCAGCAGCGATCATAACTACATGTGCTACATGTGCAGAGAGCAGGGAGCCACGCATACTGCTTAGCGCTGGCTCCCTGCACTACTAGCTGCAGTACACATCGGGTTAATTACCCGATGTGTAATGCAGCTACATGTACAGAGAGCAGGGATCCACGCACACTGCTTAGCGCTGGCTCCATGCACTCCTAGCTACAGTACACATCGATTAATTACCCGATGTGTACTGCAGCTACATGTGCAGAGAGCAGGGAGCCGGCACTGGCAGCGAGAGCGGCGGACGCTGGTAACGAAGGTAAATATCGGGTAACCAGGGAAAGGTCTTCCCTTGGTTAACCAATGTTTACCCTGTTTACAGCTTACCGCAGCTGCCAGATGCCGGCTCCTGCTCCCTGCTCGCTTCATTTCGACGCTCTCTCGCTGTCACACACAGCAATGTGTGCGTCACAGCGGGAAAGCGATGACCAAAAAATGAAGCTGGACATTCAGCAACGAGCGTCGACCTCACAGCAGGGGCCAGCTCGTTGCTGGATGTCACACACAGCGACAGCGATGGGACGTTGCTGCAACGTCACAGAAAATGGTGACATAGCAGCGACGTCGTTGTAGTCGTCGCTGTGTGTGACACCACCTTAACTGTACATGTTTGTTATTTATGTTCTTGTATTAACCTGGGGAATCATATTTCCAGGTTAGTTTTACCATATAGTTAAGATAGTAAACAACACCCCACCAAAAAAAAAACATTGTGGAAGTCCACTATTTTGGCAATTTCACCAAACTTGGATTTTTTCCCATTTTCTAGAACACTATGTGCCAGAATAAATGGTGTCATTTTAAAGTACAATTTGTCCTGCAAAAAACAACTTCTCATATGGCTTTATTGACGGAAAAATAAAAATAGCTCTTGGACAAAGGGAAAGAAAAAGACTTAAGGCCACTTTACACACAGATATAAATCTTTGGCAGATCTGTGGTTGCAGTGAAATTGTGGACAATCAGTGCCAGGATTGTGGCTGTGTACAAATGGAACAATATGCCCATGATTTCACTGCAAATACAGATCTGCCAAATATTTATCTCTATGTGTAAAGTGGCCTTAACACAAAAAAGGCAAATGACAATGGTGGGAATGGGCTAACCGAGCAAACTGAAATATGACATGTAACACAACATATCTAATTTCTACACTCTTGGAATGGTGTGGTTGGGAGGAAGTGGTGAAGTATGTTATGTTTTACCAATTTGATGAATCTTGTCATAAAAAATAATAAGTACATTTTAATGGTCAACTGAATGTCTGCAAAGTAAATTGTGAAAAGACCTAAGATCATGCCAAAAAAATATAATCCTAGGTCAGCACCATAAAATTGTTTCAATGATATCCTCGTTATTCTTGCATCTCCAACACTATCAGACTTGGATGAGAAAAGTGGATATAACCATATCAATGTTTGGAACTACCTAAGAGTTTAAAAGAATTCTTTAGGATATTACAGACGATAAACAGTTTCTCAGTTAGTACAAAGTTTTATTAAAGTCTGAGATGATGACAGTCTTTCATTTTCTTGCACTCAAGATTAGAGTTGAGCGCGGTTCGCGGTTCGCGGTTCTCCAGTTCTAAGCTTGAGTGATTTTGGGGGCTGTTCGAGATCGAACTAGAACTCGAGCTTTTTGCAAAAGCTCGATAGTTCTAGATACGTTCGAGAACGGTTCTAGCAGCAAAAAGCAGGGCTTTTTACAGCTACAGTGTGCAGGAGCCATCGCTGGCAGCCTGCCAGAAGCTGGTAACCAAGAAAAAAACATCGGGTATCCAAGCAAAGCGCTTTGGTTAGTAACCCGATGTTTATCCTAGTTACGTGCAGGAAGCCCACACTTCCCCGCTCAGCTCGCTCCGCCCCCTCCTGCCCGCGGCATGTACACATACATACACACACACACACACACACACATGGTCCCGCTCGGCTTACCTGCGGTGATGAAGTCCCGCCATCCCGACCTCAGCGCTGTCACAGTCCTCCATGGCCGCCGCTTGTCACATCACCTCTCGCTTCCGACCCGAGACTGACTAGCGGTGACGTCACGGACCTCTCGCGATACTTGGTGTGAAGGCGCCGGTCATTGAACTCAGTGACAGGGGCTGTCAGTGTGCTGGAGATCAGCGCAGGTAATGTACCTCGCTGACAGCAGCACTTGTCATCCCCTGCAGTGACCTGGGCTGACCCATTGATGTTAGCTCAGGTCACTGCACTGCTCTCCCAGCCAATGGGGAACATCCTGCTCTTCATTGACTGGGACAGTGTGGATCGTCATGGCAACCTCTTGGATTACAGCAGACCTGGATTTGTTTTTCATTCTAATAAATTGGTTAAAGAGGGAATGTTTTGGGGAGTGTTTTTTCAAATAAAAATGTGTTTGTCGTCTATTTTTTTTTATTACTGACTGGGTTGGTGATGTCGGGTATCTGATAGACGCCTGACCTCACCAACCCCAGGGCTTGATGCCAGGTGACATTACACATCTGGTATTAACCCCATATATTACCCCGTTTGCCACCGCACCAGGGCGCGGGATGAGCTGGGGCGAAGCACCAGGATTGGCGCATCTAATGGATGCGCCACTTCTGGGGCGGCTGCGGCCTGCTATTTTTAGGCTGGGGAGAGTCCAATAACCATGGACCTCCCTAGTCTGAGAATATCAGGCCCCAGCTGTCTGCTTTACCTTGGCTGGTGATCCAATTTTGGGGGACCCCTACGTGTTTTTTTTTTAATTATTTATTTAATTTAAGATAACAGCGTGGGGTGCCCTCAGTTTTGGATTACCAGCTAAGGTGAGGTTGCCAGCTGTGGTCTGCAGGCTGCAGCCGTCTGCTTTACCCTAGCTGGCTACAAAACTAGGGGGAACCCTACGTCATTTTTTTTTTCATTTTTTTGGCTAAATACAAAGCTAAGCACCCCTTAGTGCCACATGAAAGGCACCAAAGGGTGCTCCACTTTTTCTCCACTTTTTCTCCATTTTTTCTCCACTTTTTCTACATTTTTTCTCCACTTTTTCTACATTTTTTTTCTCCACTTTTTCTCCACTTTTTCTCCATTTTTTTCTCCATTTTTTTCTCCATTTTTTCTCCACTTTTTCTACATTTTTTTCTCCATTTTTTCTCCACTTTTTCTCCACTTTTTCTCCATTTTTTCTCCATTTTTTCTCCATTTTTTCTCCACTTTTTCTCCACTTTTTCTCCACTTTTTGTCCACTTTTTCTCCACTTTTTCCTCCACTTTTTCCTCCACTTTTTCCTCCAGTTTTTCTCCACTTTTTCTCCACTTTTTCTCCACTTTTTCTCCACTTTTTCCTCCATTTTTTCTCCACTTTTTCTCCACTTTTTCTCCATTTTTTTCTCCACTTTTTCTCCACTTTTTCTCCATTTTTTTTTCTCCACTTTTTCTCCACTTTTTCTCCACTTTTTCTCCACTTTTTCTCCATTTTTTTCTCTACTTTTTCTCCACTTTTTCTCCATTTTTTCTCCACTCTTTCCCCACTTTTTCTACACTTTTTCTACACTTTTTCTACACTTTTTCTCCATTTTTTTCTCCACTTTTCCTCACTTTTTCTCCACTTTTTCTCCACTTTTTCTCCATTTTTTTCTCCACTTTTTCTCCACTTTTTCTCCACTTTTTCTCCATTTTTTTCTCCACTTTTTCTCCAGTTTTTCTCCATTTTTTTCTCCACTTTTTCTCCACTTTTTCTCCACTTTTTCTCCACTTTTTCTCCATTTTTTTCTCTACTTTTTCTCCACTTTTTCTCCATTTTTTTCTCCACTTTTTCTCCACTTTTTCTCCATTTTTTCTCCACTTTTTCTCCACTTTTTTCTCCACTTTTTCTCCATTTTTTTCTCCACTTTTTCTCCACTTTTTCTCCACTTTTTCTCCGTTCTTTTTCTATGGTCGGTCTACCCATTAGCTCTGCCATGCATACTGTAGCTCTACACCTACTGCACATGTTACTTTATGATTGACATCTCTTTCGTACCAGAGCTGTCTAAGTCTACTCTGACCCCATATTTGTCATTACTATATTGTCCTTGTACTGTATTATGACATTTGTATCATGTGTTTCATTTCTTGCTGTGTTGCAATTTTTTTGCTGCATCCCAATTGTACCTCTACATTGTTCGAGTTTATGTTATTGTTCTCTCACTCTTATGTGATACTGATTATTGTCATTTTTCATGATTACATGCAGATAAGTCCAATCTGACGAAGGCTCAGGCCGAAACGTCATTTGTAACTTGTTTTGGACAAAAACATATATGCTTATGAAAAATTTTTCTTTCTTAATACGGACCAATAAAGAGTGATTTTGCATTACTATCCGTTGTGACTTACTGACTTAGTCTGGGAGATTTAGAGTGCCGAGGTTACTCACTAATTTTATCTATTATTACCTCTGAGCACCTATATACCAGTGAGCAGAGCTTCCTCTACAGTAGTTCTCCTGATTAGGCATGCCCTTACCTCATGAGCAGGGCATTGCAGCTTTGGTAGCAACCATTACGACATGGACTCTGCTGCTGTGGACCCGGGGAGAGTGAGTGCAGATTCATTGCACCCACACTCCTCACATGAAGGGTCCGCTCTCCTAGAAAATGGGGGATACGTTCCCTGAGTGTCTCCCCCCCATATTCTAGACGGTCCAGAGTCGTCGTGGGACCCCTTTATTTTTTTTCTTACAATAAATTGGTGAAAGAGGAAATGTTTTGGGGACTGTTTTTTCAAATAAATTTCTTTTGTCGATTTTTTTTTTTTTTTGTTAGTACTGACAGTTTATGATGTTGAGTATCTAATAGACGCCATGACATCACAAACTGCTGGGCTTGATCTCAGGTTACTTTACAGCTAGTATCAACCCGATTTATTACCCCGTTTGCCACTGCACCAGGGCACGGGATGAGCTGGGGTGAAGCGCCAGGATTGGCGCATCTAGTGGATGCGCCACGTCTGGGGTGCCTGCGGCCTGCTATTTTTAGGATGTGAAGGCCCAATAACTATGGACCTTCCCACCCTGAGAATACCAGACCACAGCTGTCCGCTTTACCTTGGCTGGTGATCCAATTTGGGCGGGACCCTACTTTTATTGTGTAATTATTAATATTTATAAAATAATTATAAAAAAGAGCCTGAGGGGACCTCCACATTGGATCCCCAACCACGGTAAAGCTGCCAGCTGTGGTTTTCAGGCTACAGCCGTCTGCTTTACCCTAGCTGGCTATCAAAAATGGGGGGACCCAACGTCATTTTTTTTTTAACTATTTTTTAAATAGAAAAAATTAATGGGCTTCCCTGTATTTTGATTGCCAACCAAGGTAACGGCAGGCAGATGGGGGTGGCAACCCATAGCTGTCTGCTTTATCTGCGCTGAGAATCAAAAATACCGCGGAGCGCTACGTCATTTTTTTAAAGATTTATTTTTACAGCACTGTGATGTCCAGCAATCAAAATACAGGGAAGCCCATTTTATTTTTAGTTATTTAAATAAATAATTAAAAAAATATATATGGGCTCCCGCTGCATTTTTTGTATTGCTAGCTAAGGGTAATCCAAGCAGCTACTGGCTGCTAACCCCCACTGCTTGGTGTTAACTTCACTGGCAATGGAAAATCCAGGGAAGCATTTTTTATTTTTTTTGCCAAAAAACTACAAAAAAAGGACGTGAGCTTCGCCATATTTTTGTATGCTAGCCAGGTATAGCAGGCAGGTGGTGGAAGAGTTGGATACAGCGCCAGAAGATGGCGCTTCTATGAAAATGCCATTTTCTGAGGCGGCTGCAGACTGCAATTCGCAGCAGTGGGGCCCAGAAAGCTCAGGACAACCTGTGCTGCGGATTCCAATCCCCAGCTGCCTAGTTGTACCTGGCTGGACACAAAAATGGGGCGAAGCCTACGTCATTTGTTTTCTAATTATTTCATGAAATTCATGAAATAATAAAAAAAGGGCTTCCCTTTATTTTTGGTTCCCAGCCGGGTACAAATAGGCAACTGGGGGTTGGGGGCAGCTGTACCTGCCTGCTGTACCTGGCTAGCATACAAAAATATGGCGAAGCCCACATAATTTTTTCAGGGGCCAAAAAACTTCTGCATACAGTCCTGGATGGAAATTGGTTAAAGGATTTCACCAGCACAAAACTCCAGGCATTTTGTTCTTTAAAATAAAACTTCCTTTATTTTCTTATCATTAAAAAGTCCATGCTATGGTGGTCAAGCCCATGTCAGAGAGGACGCGTTTCGAACATCCAGTTCTTATTCAGTCTCTAAACCATCTAGTCACAGAACTGTTTAAAAAGGGCTGAACCCAAACATGTGATCAAATGCAAGGAGAGAGCAAGACAATTACAAAAACATTAACCCCTTGAGTTATATCACTCCATATAATGCTTATAACACTTATATATATACAAAGTATTTTTTTAGCCAGATTAATATGCAAACATCAATTCATTTCTTTTATTTAAACCTTTCGGAAATCTTGTGCCCATTAAAAACATCCATTTTATTTCTCTCTGAAAGAGGATATCTTTCAAATTTCCACCCCTTCTAGGTAGTTGAATTTTTTCAATGGCATTGACTTTCATGCCTGTTAAATTACCTGCATGTGCGTCGCGAAAATGTTGAGACGCTCCTGATAATTTTCTGGTGGTGGCATTATTAACATCATAAATGTGTTCAGATATCCTCTTTCTGAGAGAACGACAAGTGCTGCCTATATATTGTAACTGGCAAATAGTACACGATATTAAATAAACCACATGGTCTGAACTGCAGTTTATGAGTGACATTATTTTATACGTTTTTTTATCTGTAAATGAAGAAAATTCCTTCACATTTGACATATAACCGCATAGTCCACACGATCTGTGGCCACATTTGAAAGAGCCTGTGCTGGGTAACCAATTGCCAGTGTTTTTTTCTTTTTTAGTGGAACCGCACCTATTCATATGATCACTAGGTGATAACATGGATCCCAATGTAATGTTTCTTTTTGAAACAAATTTAACTCCATTTTTTAAGATTTTGTGTAATGTGTCATCTGTAGATAAAATGGGTAAATATTTTTTAATAATTTTAATTACATCATAATAATTTTTACTGTATGTTGTTGAAAAAACCACTGACAATTCTTTCTGGGGATTATCTCTGGTTTTATTCATGTCCAAATATTGTGACCTACTCACTTTGATTGCCTTGGTTTTGGCTTTCTGGAGATTTGTCATTTTATACCCTCTTGCCAAAAACCTTTTTTCAATAGTGCTGCATTCTACCTCAAAACCATTTTGGGTGTTGCAACATCTCCTAGCACGGATATATTCACCTGTAGGGATGTTATTTATAACATGCTTTGGATGGCAACTTCCCGCATGAAATAGTGAGTTGCCTGATATGGGTTTTCTGTAAAGACTACAATTAATTTCTCCATTGTCACCCTTCCCATGGAATTGTATATCCAAAAAATTAATTTTTGATACATCATGAAAAAAAGTGAAAAAAAGAATATGGGCATTATTATTAATGTATGATATGAAATCCTCAATTTTTTTGTTTGGATTTTGCCATACAATAAGTACATCATCTATAAATCTACGATATAATGCTATATCCGAGAAAAAAGGATTGCACTGATTAAAAATATATTGTTCTTCCCACCAAAACATAAATATGCCTGCTAGAGAGGGGGAAAATCGTGCGCCCATTGAACATCCCTGTAACTGAATATATCCTTTATTTAAAAAGGTAAAATAGTTGTTTTTGAGTAAAAACTCAGTTACGTCAATCAAATAGTCCTGTAATTCAAGTGAGTAGTCAGAATATTTTTTGAGCAAATCTTTCAACGCTAAAACGGCAAGAGAATGTGGAATGGATGTATACAATGATTGCACATCACAAGTTAACCAACTAAAATTATCCTGCCATTTCATCTGAGAAATAATATTCAACACATGTTTGCTATCCAGGACATAGCCAGGAGACATTTTAGGAAGAAATTGAAGGTGGTTATCCAACCACTCTGCTAGATGTTCAGTATAAGAATCTATACCTGAGACAATCGGTCTCATTTTTGGGGGAAATTGGTTTTTATGTGACTTGGGTAAGGCATGCAATAATGGTATTAAACAATAAGATGGATTAAGATAATGACAGAAAATAGAAAAAGTAGTTCAGCTCACCCTTCCTAAAGTCCAGGTCAGGATCGGTGTTGGTGCACGGAGCTGCCCTGGCCTCAGGCAGAACACAGACAAGGAAACTAGAGTATGATCTCCAGCACTTCAAAGAAGGTTAAAAATATTTATTGAGGTTCTATTAAAAAAGATCCATCGATCATGAAAACAGTGAGGGGGGACACATTGAGAGAAATCCAACATGTTTCAGCTAGTAGAGCCTTATTCAAGGATTGCACTTACAGGTCTAATGTGCACACAGATATACTGAAAAGTCTCACTTGGAATGGAAAGGACTCCTTTCCATTCCAAGTGAGACTTTTCAGTATATCTGTGTGCACATTAGACCTGTAAGTGCAATCCTTGAATAAGGCTCTACTAGCTGAAACATGTTGGATTTCTCTTAATGTGTCCCCCCTCACTGTTTTCATGATCGATGGATCTTTTTTAATAGAACCTCAATAAATATTTTTAACCTTCTTTGAAGTGCTGGAGATCATACTCTAGTTTCCTGGATTAAGATAATCTCTCAATTTTTCATCAATTAAACCCAAATGTAAGCCTTCTAGAATTTTTTCCAAGGATTTTTTATATCTGCAGAGGGGTCATGATCGACTCTCCTGTAGGTATCACAATCCTGTAACATAGTCACTACCTCCCTTTCATAAAGTCCAGTATCCAAAACTACGACTGCCCCCCCCTTGTCAGAATTTTTTATTATGATGTTAGAGTTTTTTTGCAAGGAAATAATCGCATCCTTCTCAGTCTTAGACAAATTTCTCGGATATAGCATTATATCTTAGATTTATAGATGATGTACTTATTGTATGGCAAAATCCAAACAAAAAAATTGAGGATTTCATATCATACATTAATAATAATGCCCATAATCTTTTTTTCACTTTTTTTCATGATGTATCAAAAATTAATTTTTTGGATATACAATTCCATGGGAAGGGTGACAATGGAGAAATTAATTGTAGTCTTTACAGAAAACCCATATCAGGCAACTCACTATTACATGCGGGAAGTTGCCATCCAAAGCATGTTATAAATAACATCCCTACAGGTGAATATATCCGTGCTAGGAGATGTTGCAACACCCAAAATGGTTTTGAGGTAGAATGCAGCACTATTGAAAAAAGGTTTTTGGCAAGAGGGTATAAAATGACAAATCTCCAGAAAGCCAAAACCAAGGCAATCAAAGTGAGTAGGTCACAATATTTGGACATGAATAAAACCAGAGATAATCCCCAGAAAGAATTGTCAGTGGTTTTTTCAACAACATACAGTAAAAATTATTATGATGTAATCAAAATTATTAAAAAATATTTACCCATTTTATCTACAGATGACACATTACACAAAATCTTAAAAAATGGAGTTAAATTTGTTTCAAAAAGAAACATTACATTGGGATCCATGTTATCACCTAGTGATCATATGAATAGGTGCGGTTCCACTAAAAAAGAAAAAAACACTGGCAATTGGTTACCCAGCACAGGCTCTTTCAAATGTGGCCACAGATCGTGTGGACTATGCGGTTATATGTCAAATGTGAAGGAATTTTCTTCATTTACAGATAAAAAAACGTATAAAATAATGTCACTCATAAACTGCAGTTCAGACCATGTGGTTTATTTAATATCGTGTACTATTTGCCAGTTAAAATATATAGGCAGCACTTGTCGTTCTCTCAGAAAGAGGATATCTGAACACATTTATGATGTTAATAATGCCACCACCAGAAAATTATCAGGAGCGTCTCAACATTTTCGCGACACACATGCAGGTAATTTAACAGGCATGAAAGTCAATGCCATTGAAAAAATTCAACTACTTAGAAGGGGTGGAAATTTGAAAGATATCCTCTTTCAGAGAGAAATAAAATGGATGTTTTTAATGGGCACAAGATTTCCGAAAGGTTTAAATAAAAGAAATGAATTGATGTTTGCATTTTAATCTGGCTAAAAAAATACTTTGTATATATATAAGTGTTATAAGCATTATATGGAGTGATATAACTCAAGGGGTTAATGTTTTTGTAATTGTCTTGCTCTCTCCTTGCATTTGATCACATGTTTGGGTTCAGCCCTTTTTAAACAGTTCTGTGACTAGATGGTTTAGAGACTGAATAAGAACTGGATGTTCGAAACGCGTCCTCTCTGACATGGGCTTGACCACCATAGCATGGACTTTTTAATGATAAGAAAATAAAGGAAGTTTTATTTTAAAGAACAAAATGCCTGGAGTTTTGTGCTGGTGAAATCCTTTAACCAATTTCAATGCACATGGACTGGCTCTCCAAACCTCTTCTCCGTGCACAGCCCAGGATTACTGGCTTCCATCACACAGGTGAGCTGGGCAAAAAACCTCTTTCTACCTTCAGTCCTGGATGGAGTATGCTGAGCTGAGATGGAGTAGTTCTGCAGCTGATGTCTCTCTGTATGGAGAAGAGCAGACAGCAGCTGCAGAACTACAAGGCTCAGCATACTCCATCCAGGACTGTATGCAGAATTTTTTTGCCCACCAAAAAAATGACGTGGGCTTCGCCATATTTTTGTATGCTAGCCAGGTACAGCAGGCAGCCACGGGCTGCCTCCAACCCCCAGTTGCCTATTTGTACCCGGCTGGGAACCAAAAATATAGGGAAGCCCGTTTTTTTTTAATTATTTCCCTTATTTCATGAAATAATTAAAAAACAAATGACGTGGGCTTCGCCCCATTTTTGTGTCCAGCCGGGTACAACTAGGCAGCTGGGGATTGGAATCCGCAGCACAGGTTAGCCCGAGGTTTCTGGGCGCCTCTGCTGCGAATTTCAGTCTGCAGCCGTCCCAGAAAATGGCGCTCTCATAGAAGCGCCATCATCTGGCGCTGTATCCAACTCTTCCAACAGCCCTGGAGCCGGGTGGCTTGTTGGGTAATCATGAGTTAATACTGGCTTTGTTTTACTAGCCAGTATTAAGCCAGAGATTCTTAATGTCAGGCACGTTTGACCCGGCCATTAAGAATCTCCAATAAAGGGTTAAAAAAAACACCACACAGAGAAAAAATACTTTAATAGAAATAAATACACAGACACATTAGAGACTCCATCTTTATTACCCCCTGTCAGCCCTCCACGATCCTGCTCTTCTGTCTTCTTTCTTTCTAGTGTAGTAGTAGTGACGATTGTAGTGAGGATGAGGTTCACCAGCTCATCACTTGGGGCTGGGGAACCTCATCCTCACTACAATCCTCACTAGTGTAGTAGTAGTGACGATTGTAGTGAGGATGAGGTTCACCAGCTCATCACTTAGGGCTGGGGAACCTCATCCTCACTACAATCCTCACAACAATCGTGAAGCAGCGTGCAGCCTTCACTCCGTGAGTGATCAGTGGTGGCTATCAGCGGTAACAGCGGTAACGCTGACAGACGCGTTACCATAGCAACGGTGCTCTCTGAGCCGCGGTTAGCGGTGACGTCACCGCTAACTGCGTTGCTATGGCAACGGTGATCTCCGTTAATGACCGGCTGTGTCAGCCGGTCCCTAACGGAACGGGGAGTCGACCGTGTGCTAGAGCATGTCGCCGGTACACGGCGATACACATATGTGCACCGTGTACCGGAGAGATGAACTCGCAGGTCCTACATGACGCGTCATAGTCATGTGACCAGTCTGTAGCCAATGAGATAATAGCCACGTGACTGGTCACATGGCTATTTTGACGTCACGATAGGTCCTGCATCTCTGCTGGCAGTGCAGGTCACCGGGAGGATTAAGCGATCATCGGATGGAATAGCGGCAGGAGACAGAGTGCAGAAGGGATCGCGGGGACCGGTAAGTGTTATGGCAATGTTTATTAACTGTTTGTGTACATTTAAAATGCATTTTTCTGTGTTTGTGATTGCCTCCCATTATAGCCTATACGTTCGAGTTTGGTTCGTCGAACGTTCGACGAACCGAACTCGAACGGGACCCCCGTTCGGCGAACCGGCCTCGAGCCGAACCGGGACCGGTTCGCTCATCTCTACTCAAGATACAACGTAAGAAAATAATGTGTATGGTTCCCAAGAAGATGGCCATAAGTCACAGAGGCAGCTTGCCTAGGAATTGAGGTTTGTGTACACAAAACCATAAAAATAGTAAAAGCTCTATGTGACGCCCTGTGGTACGGGGGGCTGTCTGATAATAACCTAAAGGAGTATCAGACAGTCATGGTCCACCGCGCAAAGACTTTGCTGCAGACTATGGCAGAGTGTAATACCTCTGTTAACTCACAGAAGGATATAATAAATAAGTAAAGCAATTCCTCCCTTACTTGGAGGTTGTGTGGAATGATCTCTGTTAATAATCACAGAGACAAAGGCAATGTGTGCGAAATGGCACCTACCTAGGTCCGCTCTTCTAGTGGTGCAAAAGAGACGAACAGCAGCGTAAGCCGCACAAAGCTCCTACCTCTGTTCGCTCCCCTAGTGTGCGAGGATACGAACAACTGCCAGACGCAGTATAAGGAACGTTACCCTAGCGGCAACGTCCACCTACGAGTCGAATCACAAGGCCCAGCCAGACCATGTGCCTCAGGCACCTGCCTATGTCCGCTCCCCTAAGAGGTAAGGATACGGACAGCAGCCGAAGCTGTAAGGTATAAGAACGCTACCCTGCCGGTAGCGCTCACCTAGCATAGACAGAGGAATGCCTAGAGGAATGCGCACAGAGCGTCTACTCTTATGCATGAACCAAGAGGACTGAGCGCCATGCGGCGTGTGTCAGGGTCTTATATAGACTCTGTGCCTCATCCAAGATGGAGGACACCAGAGCCAATCCGCTGCCAGAACGACAGGAGTGACGTCATGCTGGCCTATCACCGAGCAAGGCGTCACAAGCACATGACCAGCGACCAATCGGCATAGAAGGTGTCAGAGACATGTGACCTTGTGTCAGCGATGATGTCACCCGCACATGTGCAATGGCTCCAAGATAGGACTTAGTCTCCGGCGCTCGCACATGTGCAGTAGCAAGAAATCTGGACTTAGTCTCCAGCGCTCGCACATGTGCAGTAGCAAGAAATCTGGACTTAGTCTCCAGCGCTCGCACATGTGCAGTAGCAAGAAATCTGGACATAGTCTCCAGTGCTTGCAGCAACCGTAACAGTACCGCCCCCTTAAGGGCCCCCCTCCCGGCGACGCAGGTAATCGGCAACTAAGTCGGGAGCATGGACAGCCTCCTCAGGCTCCCAAGAGCGATATTCCGGGTCATAGCCCTCCCAATCTATCAAGAAGAACCTGCGCCCTCTAACCATCTTAGAACCAACTATGGCTCGTACCTCATAGCTAGAGCGAGAGGAATCAGAGGCAGGAGAGTGCACTTCACGAGCGTGAGGTAAAATAGCCGGCTTTAGCAGTGAGACATGGAATTTGTCATGAATCCTAAGATGGACAGGTAACTTCAATTGGTAGACTACAGGATTTACCTGTCGAAGAACCTCATAAGGACCCAGGAAGCGAGGAGCAAGTTTGACAGAGCTCACTCTAAGTCTCACGTGTTTTGCAGAGAGCCACACAAAGTCCCCTGGAGAAAAGACAGGAGCTGGGCGATGAAACCGATCGGACACCGTCTTCATACGGTCCTTAGCTGCTTGGATCGACTCTTGAGTCTGATCCCAAACCTCTCTGGCATTAGTTGCCCAGTCGGCCACAAGAGGAGGAGGTGCAGCAGCGTGAAACGGTACCGGTACCCTAGGGTGTTGCCCATTATTGAGTACGAACGGTGTCTGCCCAGTGGCCTCAGCCAGCGAATTGTTAAGGGCAAATTCTGCCCAGGGTAGGAGGGAGGACCAGTTATCGTGGTTCTCAGCAACAAAGTGTCGAAGGTATATAATCATAGATTGATTGGTACGTTCAACCAAACCATTGGTCTCCGGATGGTATGCCGAAGAGAGATTCAACTCAATTTGCAGAAGGCTACAAAGATCTCGCCAGAAACGGGAAGTAAATTGTGGGCCTCTATCACAAATGATACGATCTGGCATCCCGTGAAGCCTAAAGACATGCTTGAGGAATAGTTTGGCTAGTACCCTGGAAGATGGGATTCTCGATAACGGTACGAGATGAACCATCCGGGAGAAATGGTCCGTAATGACCCACACAAATCTATGTCCCTGTGAACATGGAAGATCACCCACAAAGTCCATGCCTACCACCTCCCATGGTCTATCTGGCACTGGTAAAGGATGCAAGAGCCCAGCCGGTCTCTGCCGTAATGGACGGTTGCGAGCACACGAGTAGCAGGAACCGACATATCTCTTGACATGGCTGGCTAAGTGTGGCCACCAATACCACCTCTCCAGTAACTCTCGTGTCCGCCTAATACCAAAATGCCCACCCACCTTTGAGGTGTGGGCCCATGACAGTATATCATTCTGTCGATCAGGCGGAACAAAGGTCTTGCCCGGTGGGATTTGGTCTAACGTCACAGGGGAGAGCGTATGAAAAACCCTGGAGGGAAGGATAAGACGAGGTTCGTCAATCTCTTCCTGGGTAGAAAGCATAGAGCAAGACAGGGCGTCTGCCTTGTTATTCTTACTCCCAGACAGATAGTTGATGGAGAAGTGAAAGCGGGAGAAAAACAAGGACCAGCGGGCTTGGCGAGGATTCAGACGCTGAGCGGTTTGTAAGTACGTCAGATTCTTATGGTCTGTATAGACCTGGAAAGGATGTTTCGCTCCTTCCAGCAAGTGACGCCACTCCTCCAAGGCTAATCTCAAGGCGAGCAGTTCCCTATCCCCAATGGTATAGTTTCTCTCTGCCGGTGAAAAGGTTTTATCAAAGAAGAAACACGGCCTTTTTCTACTTGCACCGTTCTTTTGATACAAGACCGCACCAGCACCCACTGAAGAGGCATCAACCTCTAAGAGGAAGGGCTTACTCTCATCGGGTCTTTGAAGAACGGGAGCAGTTGAAAAGTGTCTTCTTACTGCCTCAAAAGCCTGAGATGTCTCAGTAGACCAGGCTTTGGGATTAGCACCTTTCTTAGTCAAGGCCACCAAAGGGGCCACCAAAGTAGAAAAATGGGGTATGAACTGCCTGTAATAATTTATGAATCCTAAGAAGCGTTGCACCGCCTTCAAGGAATGAGGTTCGGACCATTGCAGGACAGCAGAGACCTTCGCAGGATCCATAGCCAGGCCCTCTTGTGAGATAATGTAACCCAAAAAAGGCAATGAGGACTGCTCGAATACACATTTCTCGAGTTTAGCAAACAATGAGTGCTCCCTTAAACGGGAAAGGACACGAACGACATCCTGACGATGAGTCTCCAGATCAGGAGAAAAAATCAGGATGTCGTCCAGATACACCACTACTGAGGATAACAGTAAATCCCTGAACACATCGTTTACGAAGTCCTGAAATACTGCGGGTGCATTACATAACCCAAAAGGCATGACGAGGTATTCATAGTGACCGTCTCGGGTGTTAAAAGCGGTCTTCCATTCGTCACCCTTTCGAATTCGTACCAAGTTATACGCACCCCGCAGATCCAACTTCATAAAAACTTGAGCTCCTCTCAGTCTGTCAAAGAGCTCCGAAATTAAAGGTAATGGGTATTTGTTCTTTATTGTGATTGCGTTGAGACCCCTGTAATCTATGCAGGGACGCAAATCACCCTCTTTCTTCCGAACAAAGAAAAACCCAGCTCCCGCGGGAGAGACAGACTTACGAATGAACCCTTTCTCTAAACTCTCTCTTATATAGGTCGACATGGCCTCCGACTCAGGTATCGACAGGGGGTAAACCCTGCCTTTAGGTGGAACCGAACCTGGGATAAGGTCTATGGCACAGTCATACGGCCTATGGGGTGGAAGAACCTCAGCACCCTGTTTGGAGAACACGTCAGCGAAATCCAAATAGGGTGTAGGTATGGGAGAGAGATCAGTTGATGCAACCGCAACAACCTTAGGTGGTAAGGGAAGACATCGGGACTGACATTTCGAACCCCAACTAATAATGCTGTCAGACTCCCAGTCAATGTGAGGAGCATGAGTCCGAAGCCATGGAAGACCCAGAAGGACGTCGTCTATACCCTCAGGCAAAACAAGAAAAGAAATCTCCTCTATGTGACCATGAGACAGCGAAAGGCGCAAGGGAACTGTCCTCAATGTAATGGAGTCAGACAACATAGTTCCATTAACAACACGGACAGGAATAGGCGCCTCTAACATGATCGAGGGAATATTGTGTCCCTTTACAAATCCTGAGGACACAAAAGTCCCGTCAGCTCCGGAATCCACAAAAGCCATAATAGGCCATGTATTCTCAGATAACGAGAGCTGACCTGGGATACAAGACTTAGAGGGTGCAGAAGACGTCTCTAGTAACCCCCCTCTAATGGTTACTAGGCCAGGGAGTTTCCCTGACGACTAGGACACTTGTTGGCATAGTGCCCAGCCTGACGACATACGTAACATATAGGAGGACCAGACTTGCGTAGTCTGGAGAAATATGACCTAACTCCATAGGAGTGTGAGATGTTTCAGATGCTGAGGAAGATGGTAGTGGATCCTCAACAACTGGAATAGCCCGATGCTTAGGGCGTGAGGAAGAGACCTCGAGTCTACGTTCCTTATGGCATACATCGATCCTCGTTGCTACTGTGATCAAGTCCTCCAGAGAAGCAGGGACCTCACGAGTAGCAAGAGCATCCTTGACATAGCCTGCCAACCCTCTCCAGAAGATTGGAATCAACACCTTCTCTGGCCAATCTAGTTCTGCCACCAGAGTTCGAAAAGCAATGGCATAAGAACTAGTGGATAACGAACCCTGAGATAGATCTAACAGTCTCAGGGCCGCATCATGGGTAACCTGCGGACCCATGAATACTGCCTTAAGAGCATCAAGAAAGTCTTGATGTCTCAGAGTAACCACATCAGAGCGCTCCCATAGGGGAGTCGCCCATTCTAAGGCTTTTTCCTGAAGTAAGGAGATGATAAAGCCTATTCTGGACCTCTCCGTAGAGAAGCGAGAAGAGTAGACCTCTAGGTGTATCTGACACTGACTAATGAAACCACGACATGATCTGGCATTGCCAGAATATCTGTTTGGCAGAGCAAGTCGAGGATCATGTGCAGCTGTCACCATGGTCTGAGGTTTATCCTCTATACTCTTGAGCCGTGACTCAAGTACTTGTATGTAACGACGTAACTGCTGATATTCTGCCATAACTGCCAGACCCTTGGCTCAGTCCTAATGTTACGGGGGGCTGTCTGATAATAACCTAAAGGAGTATCAGACAGTCAGGGTCCACCGTGCAAAGACTTTACTGCAGACTATGGCAGAGTGCAATACCTCTGTTAACTCACAGAAGGATATAATAAGTAAGTAAAGCAATTCCTCCCTTACTTGGGGGGTGTGTGGAATGGTCTCTGTTAATAATCACAGAGACAAAGGCAATGTGTGCGAAATGGCACCTACCTAGGTCCGCTCTTCTAGTGGTGCAAAAGAGACGAACAGCAGCGTAAGCCGCACAAAGCTCCTACCTCTGTTCGCTCCCCTAGTGTGCGAGGATACGAACAACTGCCAGACGCATAGCACAAACAATTTTACTTTGTCCAGCTCACCTGCTTCTTGCTGGAGACCACTTATCCAGGACCGTGCACGGAAAGGAAGGTAGCAGAACTCATTTCATGTATTAGAAAAAATTCCAGCAACAAGTCCATGGAAAAATCTTCATTAAAAATTCATCTTTTATTTGTCAAACTTATAAAAACAGTCCATGTTAGCAACTGCCCCACAGAAGACGCGTTTCGAACGACCAAGTTCTTAATCCGTCTCTAATTCTTCTGAGAAAAAAATGGACTCATTAAAAAGGGCTGAAACCCTAACATGAACCTCATTAACCAGTAAAAGGTTTAGAAGGTGCAGCAAAGAAATTCTCCTATTAACCCTTCATATTCAAAGTCCCAGAGAAGACTAACCACAGTCTCCTATAGCACTAATTCCCATATGTCCAATTCTAGTTTGTTTTTAATTATTTTTGTTTCTATCTAAATTTTTATTCTTATTTTACTTTATTTTCGTTCTACCACTGTATCCCCCTATCACTGTTTCCCAATCAGAAGCAAATTCAAGAGAAAGAGAAAAAAAAGAGAAAAAAGAAAGAAAAAATCCCCCTCTAATAGAATTTATTTCCCTAGGGATTTTTTTCTCTACAGTGTCTTTCATAAATTTTTAACAAGCTTTCAATAGAGCCCACTCTTTTCTCAATCAGAAAAAGGACAATGGAAAATACTACACATCTTATTCCCGTCCAGTCCCATATTCACAATGATATGAAAACAAAATTATAAAAAAACAAAAAATCACAAAAAAATCAAAATTTTACCTTTCACATGTTATTCTTCCCTAATATGCATATAACACATCATTCCTCCTGTTCAAACCCATCGGGTATCTAGTTCCCATCAGGAAAATCCACTTGATCTCTCTGTGCAACAATAACCTCTTCAAATCACCTCCTCTTTTAGGCAACTTTACTTTTTCTATTGCATTTACTCTCATATCTGTCAAAACTCCTGCATGTACGTCCCGAAAATGTTGCGACACTGCAGACAAACTCCTTGTTGTTACATTATTCGCGTCATACACATGCTCCGAAATTCTCCTCCTTAAAGGACGCGACGTACTCCCAATATATTGCAACCGACAAGTTACACATGAGATCAAGTAGACTACATAATCCGTACCACAGTTTATCATAGAATTTATCTCGTAACTTTTGCCTTGACTGAAAGAAGAAAAACTCTTGGTACCTTGCATAAAAATACAAGAACCGCACGATTTATGTCCACACTTATAAGATCCTTTTGTCGGAAGCCAGTTCCCTGTGGATCCCTCCACACCACTCACATTAGACCTGTTCATGTGGTCACTAGGTGACAATAACGCATTCAAAGCCGTATTCTTTTTAGACACAAACTTGACTCCTTCTTTCAGGATTTTAAACAGTGTCTCATCGGTTGTTAATATCGGCAAATACTTTTTGACCACATGTACCACTTCATGATAATTTTTACTGAATTTTGTGGAGAAAACCACAGGCAACTTTGACCTCCCCACTACCTCCTTTGTCTCCAAATACTGCGCCCTACTTTTCAAATTAGTTTTTTCTTTAGCTCTTTCCAAATCATCCCGACGGTATCCTCTGGCCACAAATATTTCATCAATAATTCTACATTCAAGTTTATAATCCTCCTCACTCGTACAACATCTTTTTGCTCGTATGTACTCACCTGTTGGGATGTTCTCAATAATGTGCCTCGGGTGACAACTCCCTGCATGAAGCAGAGAATTCCCCGCTGCAGATTTTCGATACAATTTACACTCTATCATTCCCATGTTGGGATTACCATTCATGTTCATATCCAAAGAATGTATCTCTTGATTCTCATGCTGGTGGGTAAAAAATAAATTATGAGCATTATTACTGATGTAAAATAAAAAATCCTTCACTCTATCCTTCTCCCCCTTCCATATGATCAATATATCGTCTATATACCTAAGGTATATAGACATATCTTGTGAAAAAGGATTAGAATGGTTAAAAATATACTGCTCTTCCCACCAAAACATGAATACCCCTGCCAAAGAGGGTGAAAATTTGGAACCTATGGAACATCCCTGCAGTTGGACATATCGATTATTCAGGAATGAAAAATAATTATTCTTTAATAAGAAATTGGTCACTTCCAATATAAATTCCTGTAAGTCAGACGTATAGCCAGAATACCGCTCGAGCTGATTTTTCAGAGCCAGGATCGCAAGATAGTGTGGAATCGACGTATAAAGCGTTTGTACATCACATGTCAGCCAACTATAATCTTCTCTCCATTCTACCTTTGACAATATATTCAACACATGTTTCCCATCTAAAACAAAACTCGGAGATGCCATTGCCAGTGCCTGAAGATGGTCATCAAGCCACTCTGACAAATGCTCTGTCATTGACCCAATACCCGAAATTATAGGTCTAAAACTAGGTGGAAATAAATTCTTGTGTGATTTGGGGAGAGCGTGCAGCAGTGATGTTCGTGGACATGAGGGAACAAAATACTCTTTTTGCTTAGCATTAATCAATCCCAATTGTAAGCCCTCATCAGTCAACTTCTCCAGAGCCACTTTAACTCTCTCTACAGGATCATAATCTATGCTTTTGTATGTTTCACTATCCTTAAGCAATTTCAAAATTTCTCTCTCATACAGTCCCACGTCCACGGGAATATCTTGTGCATTAATGGAAAAAATCTTCGGTGCTCTCTCCACTCTTCTCTGGTTATTGATGTTAAAAAAATCATCATCCTGTACATTTGTATCACTTTGAGCAATCTCCATTTTGTAAATCACACAGTCACTGACAACTCTCTTCAATGAACTGAGAAATCAATGCTCATTCATAAGATATATATGGTTGTACCCAATATCCTGCAGGGAGCACGGACACAACCTGCCCAAGACTCCTAGCACAAACAATTTTACTTTGTCCAGCTCACCTGCTTCTTGCTGGAGCAAGAAGCAGGTGAGCTGGACAAAGTAAAATTGTTTGAGAAGAGTGGAGAGAGCAGCGAAGATTTTTTCCATTAATGCACAAGATATTCCCGTGGAAGAACACATGGAGTTGAGTAAACTCATGTGGGATCTGGAGAAGATTATGTCTTCCAGAATCCGCACATGGTGGGACAGCAAGACCTTACAGGCATATCTTGATAAAGGAATGATTCCTAGAGGGCTCCGTATGAGTAAGAGACCTACCACAGAGTTCAATCAGGAATTTATGACAAAGTGGAATCAGATTTTGTCGGAGTGTTCAAGAAAGTTGATTCAGCTTATTATTGAACAGGAGCAGTGCAAATTAACGGATTTGGAAGGTAGAATGAGGGAGGTTGAGAACTCATTGGCACAATTTAATAGTCTGGAGTCTTATAGGCTCATGAAAGAACAAATAAATAAAAAAATCATTGCATTAGAAGATAAGATCACAGCCTTTAAAGAAAAGAAGTTTAGTAGAGATTCAAGAGACTATGAGAATGATCGAGTTTATACATGGCATGGTTATCGGAGATATCCTCGAGACGGTCCTAAATCTATTTTAAAAATAAGAATTAGAGGGAATCAGAACAAGGTCAGTTTTTCTTCAACGGATCCTGAGACAACGGATTTGGAATCCACAGATTATAACACGGATGCATCTGAAAATAATATGGAGGATCCATCGACTTCCATGGGGAATTCAAAAAACCAATATTTTTTTCAGAAAAATCAAAGAAAAAAACAAGGAGGGCCGGCCGCAGGCATAGAAGGAAAGGAGTATCAGCATGGACACTTCACAAGAGGGAGAAAGAAGTAGAGGAAGAAAAAGTGCAGTCTGTAATAAATATTTCAGCTTGTATTTTGAGTGGAAATGAGATCAAGGTCTTGGAAAAAGGTTTAAATTTTGTACCTAACACGGGTTTCAATTTATTTGAAACCATACTTGATGTAAACAAATTTGTTAGAAAATTGACTGTCAGGAGACACTTTTTTTGCGATCAAAATGAGGAGCTGGAGGAACCTCATCAAAATGATGCGGTTTTTTCCCCCTCCTCATTCCGTGAGCAATTAGCATTGCAGGATCTGAGAGATCTTTCCACAGATGATTTGAGGCCTAGTGCTCAGAATGATATGATTAGAAAAAGGAGGATACCTAACCCAGATTTCTATCCAATTGTTTCAAGAACAGATCAAATGACAGATTTCCAAAATATGGTTGAGAAAGAACTTACATGTTTATATAATCAGAAAAAAGTCATGGCTCAGAATCTGTCTAAAAAGGAGAAAGATGCTATAAGAACATTGCAGAATAATCCGAATATCATTATAAAAAATTCTGATAAGGGGGGAGCGGTGGTAGTGATGGACGTGGGACTGTATGAGAGAGAAATTTGGAAATTGCTTAAGGATAGTGAAACATACAAAAGCATAGATTATGATCCTGTAGAGAGAGTTAGAGTGGCTCTGGAGAAGTTGACTGATGAGGGCTTACAATTGGGATTGATTAATGCTAAGCAAAAAGAGTATTTTGTTCCCTCATGTCCACGAACATCACTGCTGCACGCTCTCCCCAAATCACACAAGAATTTATTTCCACCTAGTTTTAGACCTATAATTTCGGGTATTGGGTCAATGACAGAGCATTTGTCAGAGTGGCTTGATGACCATCTTCAGGCACTGGCAATGGCATCTCCGAGTTTTGTTTTAGATGGGAAACATGTGTTGAATATATTGTCAAAGGTAGAATGGAGAGAAGGTTATAGTTGGCTGACATGTGATGTACAGACGCTTTATACGTCGATTCCACACTATCTTGCGATCCTGGCTCTGAAAAATCAGCTCGAGCGGTATTCTGGCTACACGTCTGACTTACAGGAATTTATATTGGAAGTGACCAAATTCTTATTAAAGAATAATTATTTTTCATTCCTGAATAATCGATATGTCCAACTGCAGGGATGTTCCATAGGTTCCAAATTTTCACCCTCTTTGGCAGGGGTATTCATGTTTTGGTGGGAAGAGCAGTATATTTTTAACCATTCTAATCCTTTTTCACAAGATATGTCTATATACCTTAGGTATATAGACGATATATTGATCATATGGAAGGGGGAGAAGGATAGAGTGAAGGATTTTTTATTTTACATCAGTAATAATGCTCTTAATTTATTTTTTACCCACCAGCATGAGAATCAAGAGATACATTTTTTGGATATGAACATGAATGGTAATCCCAACATGGGAATGATAGAGTGTAAATTGTATCGAAAATCTGCAGCGGGGAATTCTCTGCTTCATGCAGGGAGTTGTCACCCGAGGCACATTATTGAGAACATCCCAACAGGTGAGTACATACGAGCAAAAAGATGTTGTACGAGTGAGGAGGATTATAAACTTGAATGTAGAATTATTGATGAAAGATTTGTGGCCAGAGGATACCGTCGGGATGATTTGGAAAGAGCTAAAGAAAAAACTAATTTGAAAAGTAGGGCGCAGTATTTGGAGACAAAGGAGGTAGTGGGGAGGTCAAAGTTGCCTGTGGTTTTCTCCACAAAATTCAGTAAAAATTATCATGAAGTGGTACATGTGGTCAAAAAGTATTTGCCGATATTAACAACCGATGAGACACTGTTTAAAATCCTGAAAGAAGGAGTCAAGTTTGTGTCTAAAAAGAATACGGCTTTGAATGCGTTATTGTCACCTAGTGACCACATGAACAGGTCTAATGTGAGTGGTGTGGAGGGATCCACAGGGAACTGGCTTCCGACAAAAGGATCTTATAAGTGTGGACATAAATCGTGCGGTTCTTGTGTTTTCATGCAAGGTACCAAGAGTTTTTCTTCTTTCAGTCAAGGCAAAAGTTACGAGATAAATTCTATGATAAACTGTGGTACGGATTATGTAGTCTACTTGATCTCATGTGTAACTTGTCGGTTGCAATATATTGGGAGTACGTCGCGTCCTTTAAGGAGGAGAATTTCGGAGCATGTGTATGACGCGAATAATGTAACAACAAGGAGTTTGTCTGCAGTGTCGCAACATTTTCGGGACGTACATGCAGGAGTTTTGACAGATATGAGAGTAAATGCAATAGAAAAAGTAAAGTTGCCTAAAAGAGGAGGTGATTTGAAGAGGTTATTGTTGCACAGAGAGATCAAGTGGATTTTCCTGATGGGAACTAGATACCCGATGGGTTTGAACAGGACGAATGATGTGTTATATGCATATTAGGGAAGAATAACATGTGAAATGTAAAATTTTGATTTTTTGTGATTTTTTGTTTTTTTATATTTTGTTGTAAATTTTTATAATTTTGTTTTCATATCATTGTGAATATGGGATTGGACGGGAATAAGATGTGTAGTATTTTCCATTGTCCTTTTTCTGATTGAGAAAAGAGTGGGCTCTATTGAAAGCTTGTTAAAAATTTATGAAAGACACTGTAGAGAAAAAAATCCCTAGGGAAATAAATTCTATTAGAGGGGGATTTTTTCTTTCTTTTTTCTCTTTTTTTTCTCTTTCTCTTGAATTTGCTTCTGATTGGGAAATAGTGATAGGGGGATACAGTGGTAGAACGAAAATAAAGTAAAATAAGAATAAAAATTTAGATAGAAACAAAAATAATTAAAAACAAACTAGAATTGGACATATGGGAATTAGTGCTATAGGAGACTGTGGTTAGTCTTCTCTGGGACTTTGAATATGAAGGGTTAATAGGAGAATTTCTTTGCTGCACCTTCTAAACCTTTTACTGGTTAATGAGGTTCATGTTAGGGTTTCAGCCCTTTTTAATGAGTCCATTTTTTTCTCAGAAGAATTAGAGACGGATTAAGAACTTGGTCGTTCGAAACGCATCCTCTGTGGGGCAGTTGTTAACATGGACTGTTTTTATAAGTTTGACAAATAAAAGATGAATTTTTAATGAAGATTTTTCCATGGACTTGTTGCTGGAATTTTTTCTAATAACTGCCAGACGCAGTATAAGGAACGTTACCCTAGCGGCAACGTCCACCTACGAGTCGAATCACAAGGCCCAGCCAGACCATGTGCCTCAGGCACCTGCCTATGTCCGCTCCCCTAAGAGGTAAGGATACGGACAGCAGCCGAAGCTGTAAGGTATAAGAACGCTACCCTGCCGGTAGCGCTCACCTAGCATAGACAGAGGAATGCCTAGAGGAACGCGCACAGAGCGTCTACTCTTATGCATGAACCAAGAGGACTGAGCGCCATGCGGCGTGTGTCAGGGTCTTATATAGACTCTGTGCCTCATCCAAGATGGAGGACACCAGAGCCAATCCGCTGCCAGAACGACAGGAGTGACGTCATGCTGGCCTATCACCGAGCAAGGCGTCACAAGCACATGACCAGCGACCAATCGGCATAGAAGGTGTCAGAGACATGTGACCTTGTGTCAGCGATGATGTCACCCGCACATGTGCAATGGCTCCAAGATAGGACTTAGTCTCCGGCGCTCGCACATGTGCAGTAGCAAGAAATCTGGACTTAGTCTCCAGCGCTCGCACATGTGCAGTAGCAAGAAATCTGGACTTAGTCTCCAGCGCTCGCACATGTGCAGTAGCAAGAAATCTGGACATAGTCTCCAGTGCTCGCAGCAACCGTAACACCCTGGGAAAACCAGGTAGTCACAGAAACAGTTAAACCTCCTTGGTACCACCTGATCCCACACTGGTACAGTGAAGCAGCCTCACCTCCCCCCGCAGTGTAACAAAAGGAGCAGGAGGGGAGGAGTAGAGTCAGTCAGTGGAAGGAGAAGGAGAGGAGAGCAGTCAGGGGTTGTGGCTCCTGGGCTGCTGGGGAAGTGGAGAAAGGAGAAAGCCGAGTCTTGGAGCTGAAGTAGAGAGTAGGCTCAGGGGCACCTGTAGTGGACCGGGGCAGGGTACTGGCCCGCGGGTAGGGTGCACGGGACCCGGACTTGTGCAAACAGAGGACTTCCCCCGTCCGAAACAGAGAAGGTGACTCTTAGCTGGAGTGCAGAGGAGAGAGGGCCCTGCTTCGTGTACCGGGTGTGGGATCCGAACACCCCCGTACCAAAGGTCTACGGACACTGGCAATTTCTGGTTAAGTACTGGACTCTGTGCTTCCTGACCCTACACATGAAAACAGCCTCATCCAAAACCAGGACAACCGAACTGTGAGTTTCCTGCTCCCTGCAATCCCTGCCACCACCACAACTCCCCTGGGTCCTGGGACTACACCTCCCCTACCCGTGGAGGGGATCCCACCTTGCTGCTCTGCTCCATCAGTCCCGGGCATGGTCCCCAGAGGCAGCGGCGGTGCCACCATCTCATCACTGCAACCCACGGGTTGCGTCACAGAAAATCCCCTTTACATATTCCCCTTTTGTTGTGGAGCCTGGGATCACAGACCGGGTCACGCCACCGTGATACCTCTAGAAGCGACCCCATTGGCCCGGTTCTGAGTACCCCCTATCACTGGGCGACACATCTATATTACCTGATTGTCATGTAGTTGTCCTTTTGACAAAAACTTATAGAATAACCATGTGTTATAAGTAGAGTTGAGCGCGGTTCATGGTTCTCCAGTTCGCGTGATTTTGGGGGCTGTTCTAGATCGAACTAGAACTCGAGCTTTTTGCTAAAGCTCGATAGTTCTAGTTACGTTCGAGAACAGTTCTAGCAGCAAAAAGCCAAGCTAATTACTTACTGGCTTTCCGCTGTAATAGTGTAAATCACTCTGTGACTCACACTATTATGAAATTTCAGCGTATAGTGTGCGGGAACAGCGCATTCAGATCACTGCTGCTGGGATAATGGCGATCGCCATTTTTTTTTTCCTTGTCTTCCTTCCCTAAGCGCGCGCGTGTAGTGGGGCGGGCCAGCATGTCAGCCAATCCCAGACACACACACAGCTAAGTGGATTTTAGCCAGAGAAGCAAAGGCATGTGTGATAGGATGTTCATGTCACATGTCCCTGCATTATAAAAACGGGTATCTGCCCGTCCGGACGCCATTATCTCTTCTGCGTCTGGGTGTCAGTCACTGCTGGCGTAGCTCCTGTCTCTGATACTGCTGTGTATGCTCTACACACAGCGCTATACAGAATAGGGATAGAAGTTTCTATTAGCCCTTCTAAGGGCTAATAACAGCAGGATCAGAGCCATAGGTGACAGTCAGGTCCGTGGAAACAGATTTTAACAGCTACAGAAGATAACAGCGTCCACAACCCTGCCACTGTACCTTCCTGCCCTTTGCAAACTCAAGCTCATTGTTACTAAGCCATTATACTAGCAAACACTGAGAAAAACTTAGTGGCATCCTAAAAGTGGCTGTTGGACTTTCATTAGTGTCCCACTGGTGCAAAGCTATTTGCAGCACCTCTGCATTGGACACTGAAAATCATTGTTACTAAGCCATTATACTAGCAAACACTGAGTAAACTTAGTGGCATCCTAAAAGTGGCTGTTGGACTTCCATTATTGTCCCACTGGTGCAAAGCTATTTGCAGCACCACTGCATTGCACACTGAAAATCATTGTTACTAAGCCATTATACTAGCAAACACTGAGTAAACTTAGTGGCATCCTAAAAGTGGCTGTTGGACTTCCATTATTGTCCTACTGGTGCCAAGCTATTTGCAGCACCAATGCATTGCACACTGAAACTCATTGTTACTAAGCGATTATACTATCAAACTATGCTGCCAGTTTAAGGGCCGTAGTTGCATTTTCAGGGATAGTTATTGTTGTTTATTCTGCTGTTAATAAAGATAGACCACCGCTGCAATCTACACCACCTCTCAATTTTTACTCCCACATTTTAAGTGCACAATCTTGTCGCAATCAAAATGAGTGGCAAAATGACAGATGCTGGTGGAAAGGGGAAGAGGCGTGTTGGAAAAGGAAAAAAAAGGTTTGTCCATGGGGAAGGTGGCAAAGCTCCATTAACATCTGCTGAAGATAGACCATCTTCCAGCAAAAGTAAGATGTCTACTACTTACCGTGGACAATCCGATGTGCTCCCTTTTTTACGGACACGAACAACTGGAACAAAGGTAGATGATGGCCAAAAAAAGAAAATGCTTGAATGGATCTCAAGTTGTCTAACAAGTGCCCTCTCCGCCACCTCAACTACCGCATCCAAAAAACACCAGTCCTCTGAGTTGTCATCCCAATCACACTTGCTTTTTCCCAGCTCTGAAGTCTCCATCCGCCCTGCACAGTATGGTGGAACTGAGATGGCTGAGTCTGCAGAGCTGTTCAGTCACACTATAGCCTGGGAATCAGAGGTCTGCTCCCAAGCTACAGTGAGTACAGACCAGGAAATGGTCTGCAGTGATGCCCAGAACCTTTGTGACTCTGATTCAGGCTGTGAGGACCAAGTTTCTGAGCATAATGTTGACCCTTATTCACAAACTGTAACACCTGTTGTTATAGACAATGAGGAACATACTGATGACGATGAGATGCAGATACCAGATTGGGATGATAACTTAAATATTGGTTCACGTCAGGAAGAGGCTCGGTCTGAGGGTGAGGGGAGTGCAAACACAACGCTTGATGATGAAGTTCTAGATCCCACCTACTGTCAACCCACAGTCGGGCACTCGAGGAGGTCAACAGAGGCGGTGGAAGAGGATGCAACTGACGACGAAGTTACCTTGCGCCTTCCTGGACAGAGTCGGAGTACTGCTAGCACGTCTACAACTGCATCCTTAGCCACCACTGTGCCTCTGAGCACTAGTCGGGGTGGATCAGCAGGTCGCATGCCCTCTAAGCCTTGCCTAGCCTGCTCCTTTTTTGACATAACAAAAGATCGCCCAAATTATGTTATCTGTAAAATTTGTCGTGATTGTTAGTAGAGGGCAAAACCTCAGCAGTTTGACAACTTCTTCCATGAATCGTCACATGAATAAATATTATATGTCCCAGTGGGAAGCTCACCGTGCTGCAATGCGGCCTAGTGGAGCGAACCATCTACCGCCTGCCCCTTCCAGTGCATCCGTGTGCTCTTCATCTTCTAGGACTGTGGGGACAGCTGTCATACCTTGTTTTCCACGCACAACTTTCACCACTGTAACCGCAACAGGCAGTTTGCTTGGTAGGTCGTCAGTTGGTTTGGAAGGGGAAACAAGTGCGTGTGTACAGCTCTCTCAGACCTCGATAGCACCAACGTTGGATGACTTTCCTCACAAACCTGCATTTTTCCAGGGACACCCTACTCAACACCTTCTACACACAGCAGCCAGATCTCTGTCCCTCAGATGTGGACAGATAAAAGCCATTTCCTGCGACCCATGACAAAGCTAAGAGGTTGACTTTATTCCTCTGTAAGCTCTTGGCTACCGAAATGCTGCCTTTCCACCTGGTGGGCACACAGGATTTTAGAGACCTTATGTCTGTCGCTGTGCCCCAGTACCAGATGCCCAGTCGCCACTACTTCTCTAAGAAAGGTGTGCCTGCACTACACCAGCATGTCGCACACAACATCACCGCTTCCTTCAGAAACTCTGTGTGTGAACGGGTGCATTTCACCACCAATATTTGGACCAGGAAGCATGGACAGGAAAGTTACATGTTGCTGACTGGGCACTGTGTAACTATGGTGATAGATGGTGAAGGGTCTGCTGCACAAGTCTTGCCGTCCCCACGACTTGTGTGTCAATCCTCTGTCTGTCCAAGTTCCGCCACTGCTTCTGCCTCCTCCACCTCGTCTGGGTCCTCCACCTCCGCCCCAATCCTGCCTGGTCAGGCCACCAGCGTTCTAACTGTGCAGAAGGATACACGCACCCCTCATTACTATGCTGGCAGCAGAGCGCAACGGCATCAGGCGGTCTTTAGCTTGAAATGTCTTGGAAATAAACGTCACACAGCGGCTGAGTTGTGGGCAGCTCTGGAGACTGAGTTTAATAAATGGTTGTCTCCACTCAACCTGCAGCCTGGTAAGGCCGTGTGCGACAATACTGCAAACCTGGGTTCGGCCCTTCGCCTGGGCAAGGTGACACACTTGCCTTGTATGGCTCACGTGTTGAACCTTGTTGTCCAGCAATTTTTAACACACTATCCCAGCCTAGATGGCCTTCTGAACAGGGCACAAAAACTGTCTGCTCACTTCCGCCGTTCAACCACCGCTGCTGAGCGACTTGCATCACTCCAGAAGTCTTTCGGCCTGCCGGTTCATCGCCTGACATGCGATGTGTCGACACGCTGGAGTTCGACTCTCCACATGTTACAGCGACTTTGGCAGCACTGCCGAGCCCTTGTGCAATACGTCATGACGTATAGCCTGGGCCAACAAGATGCAGAGGCGGGGCAGATCACCCTGATGGAGTGGTCTCAGATCAAGGACCTATGCACCCTTCTGCACAGTTTCGACATGGCGACGAATATGTTTAGCGCTGACAATGCCATTATCAGCATGACAATTCCAGTCACTTACATGCTGGAGCACACGCTAAACACTATTCGGAGTCAGGGGGTGGGACAACAGGAAGGGGAGGAACTACAGGAGGATTCATATGCGCAAGACACAACAACATCACCAAGGTCCAGACGTTCATCATCACCAACGCGGCAGGCATGGGACCATGGGGGACAGGGATCAACAAGGGCGCAAAGTAGCAAGTGAAATGTTGAGGAAGGCGCAGGAGAACATGAAGAAATGGAGGACGAACTGTCCATGGACATGGAAGACTCAGCAGATGAGGGGGACCTTGGTCAAATTTCTGCTGAAAGAGGTTGGGGGGAGATGTCAGAGGAAGAAAGAACGATTAGCAACTCTATGCCACAAACACAGCGTGATTATGGGGAGATAAGGTATGCACACCAGTGACTATGTAAGGGGAATACATGAAATAGCAGTAACTGCTGTGTGAATACTGACTTGAAAAATCCAAAAGCTATATGTAAGAGTGAAAAATGTGAAAAATGAAATCTGCATTACTGCCATGAACATATGAATCAAGAGAAATTTAGCTACTGAATTGATCAATGCAATAGAGCCCTAACACTACGCCAAAGTATTTCTCTACGTTGGGGTCCCTAGCTTGTGTGTGTCCTCTCATGCAGTTAAAAAAACTTACCATGTATGGGAAGCTGAGACCCAGGCTATTTATGCGTATGATATGGATTGGCAATAGGTGTGGTTGGGGAGGGTTCACAAACGAAAAACTACTAACAATAACGAATAACGTTTGGAACACCATTCTAAGTCTGAACTGGGTGCAAAAACCTAAAAAAACATCACTATGGGGAGATAAGGTATGCACACCAGTGACTATGTAAGGGGAATACATGAAATAGCAGAAACTGCTGTGTGAATACTGACTTGAAAAATCCAATAGCTATATGTAAGAGTGAAAAATGTGAAAAATGGAATCTGCATTACTGCCATGAACATATGAATCAAGAGAAATTTAGCTACTGAATTGATCAATGCAATAGAGCCCCAACACTATGCCAAAGTATTTCTCTACGTTGGGGTCCCTAGCTTGTGTGTGTCCTCTCATGCAGTTAAAAAAACTTACCGTGTATGGGAAGCTGAGACCCAGGCTATTTATGCGTATGATATGGATTGGCAATAGGTGTTGTTGGGGAGGGTTCACAAACGAGAAACTACTAACAATAACGAATAACGTTTGGAACACCATTCTAAGTCTGAACTGGGTGCAAAAACCTAAAAAAACATCACTATGGGGAGATAAGGTATGCACACCAGTGACTATGTAAATAGCAGAAGCTGCTGTGTGAATACTGACTTGAAAAATCCAATAGCTATATGTAAGAGTGAAAAATGTGAAAAATGGAATCTGCATTACTGCCATGAACATATGAATCAAGAGAAATTTAGCTACTGAATTGATCAATGTAATAGAGCCCCAACACTACGCCAAAGTATTTCTCTACGTTGGGGTCCCTCGCTTGTGTGTGTCCTCTCATGCAGTTAAAAAAACTTACCGTGTATGGGAAGCTGAGACCCAGGCTATTTATGCGTATGATATGAATTGGCAATAGGTGTGGCCTGGGTCTCAGCTTCCCATACACGGTAAGTTTTTTTAACTGCATATGTTCATGGCAGTAATGCAGATTCCATTTTTCACATTTTCACTCTTACATATAGCTGTTGGATTTTTCAAGTCAGTATTCACACAGCAGTTTCTGCTATTTCATGTATTCCCCTTACATAGTCACTGGTGTGCATACCTTATCTCCCCATAGTGATGTTTTTTTAGGTTTTTGCACCCAGTTCAGACTTAGAATGGTGTTCCAAACGTTATTCGTTATTGTTAGTTGTTTTTCGTTTGTGAACCCTCCCCAACCACACCTATTGCCAATCCATATCATACGCATAAATAGCCTGGGTCTCAGCTTCCCATTCACGGTAAGTTTTTTTAACTGCATGAGAGGACACACACAAGCTAGGGACCCCAACGTAGAGAAATACTTTGGCGTAGTGTTGGGGCTCTATTGCATTGATCAATTCAGTAGCTAAATTTCTCTTGATTCACATGTTCATGGCAGTAATGTAGATTCCATTTTTCACATTTTTCACTCTTACATATAGCTATTGGATTTTTCAAGTCAGTATTCACACAGCAGTTTCTGCTATTTCATGTATTCCCCTTACATAGTCACTGGTGTGCATACCTTATCTCCCCATAGTGATGTTTTTTTTAGGTTTTTGCACCCAGTTCAGACTTAGAATTGTGTTCCAAACGTTATTCGTTATTGTTAGTAGTTTTTCGTTTGTGAACCCTCCCCAACCACACCTATTGCCAATCCATATCATACGCATAAATAGCCTGGGTCTCAGCTTCCCATACACGGTAAGTTTTTTTAACTGCATGAGAGGACACACACAAGCTAGGGACCCCAACGTAGAGAAATACTTTGGCGTAGTGTTGGGGCTCTATTGCATTAATCAATTCAGTAGCTACATTTCTCTTGATTCATATGTTCATGGCAGTAATGCAGATTCCATTTTTCACATTTTTCACTCTTACATATAGCTATTGGATTTTTCAAGTCAGTATTCACACAGCAGTTTCTGCTATTTCATGTATTCCCCTTACATAGTCACTGGTGTGCATACCTTATCTCCCCATAGTGATGTTTTTTTAGGTTTTTGCACCCAGTTCAGACTTAGAATGGTGTTCCAAACGTTATTCGTTATTGTTAGTAGTTTTTCGTTTGTGAACCCTCCCCAACCACACCTATTGCCAATCCATATCATACGCATAAATAGCCTGGGTCTCAGCTTCCCATACACGGTAAGTTTTTTTAACTGCATGAGAGGACACACACAAGCTAGGGACCCCAACGTAGAGAAATACTTTGGCGTAGTGTTGGGGCTCTATTGCATTGATCAATTCAGTAGCTAAATTTCTCTTGATTCATATGTTCATGGCAGTAATGCAGATTCCATTTTTCACTCTTACATATAGCTATTGGATTTTTCAAGTCAGTATTCACACAGCAGTTTCTGCTATTTCATGTATTCCTCTTACATAGTCACTGGTGTGCATACCTTATCTCCCCATAGTGATTTTTTTTTAGGTTTTTGCACCCAGTTCAGACTTAGAATGGTGTTCCAAACGTTATTCGTTATTGTTAGTAGTTTTTCGTTTGTGAACCCTCCCCAACCACACCTATTGCCAATCCATATCATACGCATAAATAGCCTGGGTCTCAGCTTCCCATACACGGTAAGTTTTTTTAACTGCATGAGAGGACACACACAAGCTAGGGACCCCAACGTAGAGAAATACTTTGGCGTAGTGTTGGGGCTCTATTGCATTGATCAATTCAGTAGCTAAATTTCTCTTGATTCATATGTTCATGGCAGTAATGCAGATTCCATTTTTCACATTTTTCACTCTTACATATAGCTATTGGATTTTTCAAGTCAGTATTCACACAGCAGTTTCTGCTATTTGATGTATTCCCCTTACATAGTCACTGGTGTGCATACCTTACAAACACAGCGTGGACTTGGTCCGCATGGCTGCGCAAGACACATGTGCACCTTCTTGCTGCACTACTTCCAACATGACCCTCGTATTGTCAAAATTAGAAGTGATGATGACTACTGGCTTGCCACACTATTAGATCCCAGGTACAAGTCCAAATTTTGTGACATAATTCCAGCCATAGAAAGGGACGCACGTATGCAGGAGTATCAGCAGAAGCTGTTACTCGATCTTAGCTCGGCTTTTCCACCAAACAACCGTGGTGCAGGGAGTGAATCTCCCAGTTGTAACTTGACAAACATGGGACGGTCTCGTCATCTTCAACAGTCTACCCGTACCAGTAGGACCGTATCTGGTGCTGGTAACAGCAATTTTATTGAATCTTTTCATAATTTTTTTAGACCATCCTTTGCAAGGCCACCAGAGACAAGTCTGACACATAGTCAACTGCTGGAGAGGATGATACAGGAGTATCTCCAAATGAACATCGATGCCATGACTTTGCAAATGGAGCCTTGCTCATTTTGGGCTTCAAATCTTGAAAAATGGCCAGAGCTCTCCACTTACACCTTGGAGATTTTGTCGTGTCCAGCTGCCAGCGTTGTCTCTGAACGTGTCTTCAGTGCTGCTGGGTGTGTGCTGACCGATAAGCGCACGCGTCTGTCCAATGACAATGTGGACAAACTAACGTTCATCAAAATGAACAAGTCATGGATCCACAAGGAATTTACTACCCCTGTGTCATGCTGGGGAGAGTAAATGCTTGTGGATTTTGAATGTGCTTGATGCAAATCGACCTGTGAAGTGTACAACTGGGGCACAGGTGCTGCCACTGAAGGGGTGGGTGTGTGTGGGGCCCAATTTTTGGTAAAAAGGGAGACTCCGCTTGGAGTAACCCTTGCTTACAGTGTTTTTAAAAATGATCCAAGATGAACAGAGCTGGGATCAGGAAAGACTTAGCTACCTACCCCGGTGTCATCCTGGGGACGGTTAAGGATGGCGTATTTTTGAATGTGCTTGATGCAAATCTACCTGTGAAGTGTACAACTGGGGCACAAGTACTGCCACTGAAGGGGTGGGTGTGTGTGTGGCCCAATTTTTGGAAAAAAGGGAGACTCCGCTTGGAGTAACCCTTGCTTACAGTGTTTTTTAAAAGGAGCCAAGATGAACAAGTCATGGTTCAGCAAAGACTTTGCTACCTACCCCGGTGTCATACTGGGGACGGTTAAGTATGGTGTATTTTTTAATGTGCTTGATGCAAATCTAGCTGTGAAGTCTACAACTGGGGCACAACTGCTGCCAGTGAAGGGGTGGGTGTGTGTGGGGCCCAATTTTTGAAAAAAAGGGACACTCTGCTTGGAGTAACCCTTGCTTACATTGTTTTTAAAAATGATCCAAGATGAACAGAGCTGGGATCAGGAAAAACTTAGCTACCTACCCCGGTGTCATCCTGGGGACGGTTAAGGATGGGGTATTTTTGAATGTGCTTGATGCAAATCTACCTGTGAAGTGTACAACTGGGGCACAAGTGCTGCCACTGAAGAGGTAGGTGTGTGTGGCCCAATTTTTGGAAAAAAGGGAGACTCCGATTGGAGTAACCTTGTGGTGTTTGACATGATTTTAGAAGGGCATGCCATGCCTATATCTGTGTCCCTCCTCTTTTTCCTTGTCCAGCTCTTTTGTTTTCGCATGAGTATATGTCCTTGTCACTTTCCCATGTGTTTGTGTTGTGTTGTGAGTTGTTTGTCACCTTGTGGACACCTTTTGAGGGTGTTTTCTAGGTGTTTTTATGTGTTTGTGATTGCCTCCCATTGTTTCCTATGCGGTTCGAGTGTTTCGCTGAACCGGTTAGCCGAACCGAACTCGAACGAGAACTCCGTTCGGCAAACCGAACTCGAGCCGGACCGCGACCGGTTCGCTCATCTCTAACTAGATAACTAGATAACTATAAGAGGAAGCACTATCCGGGATATCAATCATAAGTTTCAGTGAGCCATTCACCTTAACCTTACCAAAGGAAGCACTATTTTCTCTACACTTACACAAAAAACCCACGCTGTGTGCCTGATATTTTAAAAAGTGCACCAGAAGATCTCACAAGTAGAGATGAGCGAGCCTCTGAAGGCTCGAGTTCGGTTCGGTTCGTCGAACTGAGGCCCGTTTAAGAACTGTTCAATGAACCGTTCAACGAACCTCTCGAACTCCATTGAAAAGAATGGGAGGCAAATACAAACACATAAAACACATTATACATATACACATACAGTTAATAAATATTTCCATAACACTTACAGGTCCCCGCGATGCGTCCTGCACTCTGTCTCCCGCCGCTTTTCCTTCCGATAATCGCTGCATCCTCCCGGTAACCAGCACTGATGATAGGACCTATCGTGACGTCAAAATAGCATGTGACCAGTCACGTGTCTATTATCTCATTTGCTACAGACTGGTCACATGGCTAGACATCATTGCTAGGTTCTGTAAGTAAATCTCTCCGGTACGCGGTGCTCCTTTGTGCATGTCCGTGTACCGGCGAGATGCTCTGGCACATGGTCGAGTCCCCGTACCTGCATGGGGCGCTCTTTACAGAGTAAGCCCACATGCAAGCACTGGCTGTCACAGCCGGTAAATAGCGGCACTGGAAATCACGTGATTGGAGCACCGTTGCTATGGTAACCCATCTGTTAGCAGTGACGTCACCGCTTACAACACGCAGCTGTTGCTCACTCACTGAGTGAATAGACTGCACGAGAGCAGCAGCATTCTTCCTCCCATGCAGTGCTGTCTGATGTAGCAGAGCTGCATGGGTTGAAGGAGGAAGAAGAGCAGGATTGTGGAGGGCTGACAGGGAGTAATAAACATGGAGTCTCTAATGTGTCTGTGTATTTATTTCTATTAAAGTATTTTTTCTCTGTGTGGTGTTTTTTTTTTAACCCGTTATTGGAAATTCTTAATGGCCGGGTCAAACTTGCCTGACATTAAGAATCTCTGGCTCAATACTAGCTAGTAAAACAAAGCTAGTATTAACTAAGCCACCCAGCTTCAGGGCTGCTGGAAGAGTCGGATACAGCGCCAGATGATGGCGCTTCTATGAAAGCTCCATTTTCTGGGGCGGCTGCGGACTGTAATTTGCAGCAGAGACGCCCAGAAAGCTCGGGCCAACCTGTGCTGCGGATTCCAATCCACAGCTGCCTAGTTGTACCTGGCTGGACTCAAAAATGGGGCGAAGCCTATGTCGATTTTTTTTTTTAATTAATTCATGAAATTCATGAAATAATTAAAAAAAGGGCTTCCATATTTTTTTAGTTCCCAGCTGGGTACAAATAGGCAGCTGGGGGTTGGGGCAGCCGTACCTGCCTGCTGTACCTGGCTAGCATACAAAAACATGGCGAAGCCCCTGTCATATTTTTGGGGGGAAAAAACTCCTGCATACAGTCCTGGATGGAGAAGGAAGATATTCCAGCAACTTGAGTCCAAACAGGAAATTCTTTAAAACGTTGATTCTTTATTATTTACATATTAAAAAGTCCATGTTGGGGTGAAACAAATATGATTGACTAAGAACCAAGTGTTTGAAACACGTCCTCTCTGTCTTGGGTTTGTTTCACCCTAACATGGACTTTTTAATATGTAAATAATAAAGAATCAACGTTTTAAAGAATTTCTTGTTTGGACTCAAGTTGCTGGAATATCTTCCTTCACAATTACCAAAGAATTGCCGACTTTTTCCTTGCACGGTCCACAGGTTTCGGTCTCCTATCAAGCAGGTGAGCTGGGTAAAACCTTCATTCCTTTTACTAGTCCTGGATGGAGTATGTTGAGCCTTGTAGTTCTTCAGCTGCTGTCTGCTCTCCTGCATACACTAGTGAATGGAGCATGCTGAGCCTTGTCATTCTGCAGCTTCTTTCTGCTCTCCTGCATACACTAGTGAATGGAGCATGCTGAGCCTTGTAGTTATGCAGCTGCTGTCTGCTCTCCTCCATACAGACAGACAGCAGCTGCAAAACTACAAGGCTTAGCATACTCCCTCCAGGACTGTATGCAGGAGTTTTTTGCCCCCCAAAAACTTACGTGGGCTTCGCCATGTTTTTGTATGCTAGCCAGGTACAGCAGGCAGCTACTGTCTGCCCCCAACCCCCAGCTGCCTATTTGTACCCGGCTGGGAACCAAAAATATAGGGAAGCCCTTTTTTTTTAATTATTTCATGAATTTCATGAAATAATTAAAAAAAAAATGACGTGGGCTTCGCCAAGTTTTTGTGCCCAGCCAGGTATAACTAGGCAGCTGGGGATTGGAATCTGCAGCTCAGGGTGCCCAAGCTTTCTGGGCACCCCTGCTGCGAATTGCAGGCCGCAGCCGCCCCATAAAATGGCGCTTTCATAGAAGCGCCATCTTCTGGCGCTGTATCCAACTCTTCCAGCTGCCCTGGTGACAGATTGCTCGCTGGGTAATAATGGGGTTAGGGCTAGCTGTATATTATCATTTGGCCCTAAGCCCGAAATTCATTGTGTCACACCAATATTAGACATGGCCACCATGAATTTCTAGTACAGATAAAAAAAAACACAACACACAGAAAATATTTTTATTAGAA